>NC_135805.1:52146036-52446036 GCF_964213995.1 Mustelus asterias
TGAGAGAAAGATACAACTGAGACAAAAAGAGATCAAGGTAGCATAATTACATAAGTTAGTGAAAATATGAATGCATTTCTGATATTGTGCGCACAAATTAGTTCACTTTACTGATTGGAATTCTCACCTAAACTCAATTTGGAAAATAATGACAATACACCAGTGATCACCCAGTTTGCTTGGTACATTTGCAAGTGTCCCAGCAGTAGCACGTGTAGGATTTGCCCTCACATTTCAAACCAATTCTCTTGTAAAATCTTATTCACTCATTCTCCAAACATACCATCTTTATTTCAAGTACAAAGTACTCCACCCAAAGCCCAGAATGGGAACTGGAGCAGCATTAATCACTTACAGAACTATGTCCGCTGACCTCACCAAAGTACCTACCCTTAGCTAGAAATATAAATGTACTGTATAAATAAATTGTCTCGCAGGAGCTGGTACATGAAAGATAAACCAAATTACGTTGACGTAGCTTAGTTGTGGCTGCAGTGCTCCAGAGTTACATGATTCCCCCCTCCTAGAAATTACAAGCAAAAAGAATGGGTTACTCGAGTATTCAGAGAATAGTCAAAGGATTTTTTGTATTGAAAAGGAGTATTTTTTAATAGAACGAGGAAAATAAAAATAAAACTACGGACCAGCAGCAGAGTTCTGATGGGTACAATGCTGGCACTTTTATATAGTAACTTCTTCATCGTATGTGATTTTGTTCTGCACACTTTCTAGCTATAGTTAAGGATCTATTGTTTACCAACACTTTTATCCAGTGTTCCTTAGAAACCATTATTGACTGCTATTTTTTAAAATCCATGTTCCTGTAGTTCAAATGAGTTTTATTACTGTGCCAGAAGGGAAATCATGGGTTCCTCAATGTAACCAAGAGGAAGTAAAAAGTCAAATGAAAGAAAACACGTTTATAAACAATATTTAGATGAAGTGATGGTAGCTTTTTCCCAGCCACGCTCCCCAGGAGTGATGATTGGGCAGAGACAGGGAGCTGCAACACAATATAGCTTTTCTCCTAATGTTCAAAGTGGCAGGGCTGTACACGGCAATGGAATGGCTTCCATTTATTTCCATCACAGTGCAGAGTACTGACAGAACCCATTTTTAGGTCACAGAGATGAAAAGATGTTGTAAAGCTAAGTTGCCATACCTGAGGTAGTGCAGATCTGTTATCTCCTTCATGCACAGCCAGCAGAACTGGCAACCACATACAGCACATGTCATCCTATTGCAGCTTCCATCATTCATCTTCAGGATAAAAGCACCACAACGTGGACAAGGCTTGATCTCTTCCACTACAAAATTGAGGGATTGGGAGATGAAAACAGTCTTACTTTATAAATCACAATTAATGAAGAAACTAGACCAATTTACCCTCTTTCTCCCACTTTACTCCCCTCTGAAGCCAGAGCATTTTCATTCTCTTTCAGAGTACAGTTAACTTTCCTAAATTGAGGGAAAACTTATTGTAGGACAGACCACTAAGGACATAATTTCATAATAGAATGGCCTTCGCATTTGCCTAACAGGCAAAATATTAAGGGTTCAAAACTGGCACACGCATTGAGCTCAACTAAACGCATTGCGTGCTGTGACAGAGGAACATCTGTGTAGACTTGGAATTGCTTAGTCTTAGCTTAGCCCAGGCAGAGGGGGAATTCAGTCAAAGATGCACTTCCTGATTGATCATTCGCAGCCAGGGGATGAGTTCATACATGGGCATCACATGAAAAGAGCACCTTAAGACATTTGCAACACAAGTTTATTGGCTTACTGAAATTCACTTCTGGGTTCATTCCCAAAGAATCCACATGTAGGTAAGGTTCTGCCTCTGGAACCATGCCTCACGGGCTGGACATGAATAAAGGTTTTGACAAACACAAGCTTTTGTGGGTCCATGTTCTGTCTGATTTTAAAATAGTTAATGTCAAAATGGAGGCTGCTCTCTTCCCCTGTCCCTCAGATTCAAAATGGAAGGATGGAGACAAAAAAGGCAAATGCCTTTTGATCAAAGATTAATTAAGACAAAGATACTTTGTTGGTTAGGGCAAAAGATTTAAAAGGTGTCACTATGTACAGCTTGCCAATAGAGCTGCAATTTCTGTGGTGCTCAGTGATTGCAAATTTACTAATGAAGGGTGCGTAAAAAGTGACAATTATTGTAAAGTGCGATTTAGGATTAGTATCATTGGCAGAGTGAGATATCATTGTTTATTTGGCACCAAATGAAATCAAAGCAGATCGGTGGTATAATCAAAACCTTTGGTTGAACTTTAAAAGGAAAAGTTACTCTTATAATCCAGGGATCCTCTTGATTACTTCAGTCTTCTCAAGTCTCTATACATACATAGGATAACAGGAATTAAGAATGAATTATAGATATTTACCAGTATAGTCTGTGTTTTTAATAATACCGAGAGGATCTGAAATAGGATGGAAAATTTTCAGACTGGAGACCAGTTACCAGCGGTGTACCACAGGGATCAGTGCTGGGTCCTCTGCTATTTGTGATTTTTATAAATGACTTGGAGGAGGGGGCTGAAGGGTGGATCAGTAAATTTGCTGATGACACCAAGATTGGTGGAGTAGTGGATGAGGTGGAGGGCTGTTGTAGGCTGCAACGAGACAGATAGGATGCAGAGCTGGGCTGAAAAATGGCAGATGGAGTTTAACCCTGATAAATGTGAGGTGATTCATTTTGGTAGGACAAATTTGAATGTGGATTACAGGGTCAAAGGTAGGGTTCTGAGGAATGTGGAGGAACAGAGAGATCTTGGGGTTCATATCCACAGATCTCTGAAGGTTGCCACTCAAGTGGATAGAGCTGTGAAGAAGGCCTATAGTGTGTTAGCTTTTATTAACAGGGGGTTGGAGTTTAAGAGCCGTGGGGTTATGCTGCAACTGTACAGGACCTTGGTGAGACCACATTTGGAATATTGTGTGCAGTTCTGGTCACCTGACTATAAGAAGGATGTGGAAGCATTCGAAAGAGTGCAAAGGAGATTTACCAGGATGCTGCCTGGTTTGGAGGGTAGGTCTTATGAGAAAAGGTTGAGGGAGCTAGGGCTGTTCTCTTTAGAGCGGAGGAGGTTGAGAGGCGACTTAATAGAGGTTTATAAGATGATGAGGGGGATAGATAGAGTGGACATTCAGAGACTATTTCCTCGGGTGGATGTAGCTGTTACTAGAAGGCATAACTATAAGGTTCGTGGTGGAAGATGTAGGAGGGATGTACGAGGTAGGTTCTTTACTCAGAGTGGTTGGGGTGTGCAATGGACTGCCTGCTGTGATAGTGGAGTCGGACACTTTAGGAACTTTCAAGCGGTTATTGGATAGGCACATGGAGCACACTAGAGTGATAGGGAGTGGGATAGCTTGATCTTGGTTTTGGAAAAGGTTCGGCACAACATCGTGGGCTGAAGGGCCTGTACTGTGCTGTTCTGTTCTATGTTCTATTACTTGTGACCCCTTCTTGCATAAAATGAAGTTTGCTTATAATAAAAGTTAGTATGTTGCAGCCTGCTTCTTTATATTAATTTTAACCATAAATAACACTGCACAATCATTTTTAGCTTGTAGTTAGAGGGCTAAAAAGGTATCATTTTCCATGTTCCAAGGTGACAGGAGAGCACGGTGAGAATCCCACAAATGTTTCAGGAAATTAATTAGCATGATGCAGGGTTTAATCATTAGACATGGTCTGAGCTAAAGGATACTTGACAGACACTGAACACGTCGGTTTCCATTCATAAAGAATTTGTTCTGCTCAAGGTAATCAGTCTAGCTCAAGCTAAAATAGGATCAGGGAGTCCATTGGGAGGCTGGAATATCAGGAGAGCCATTTGCTGAAAGTCATTTGCTGAACTTGTCCTTTTCCTGAGCTACCCAAAGATCTGCACAGACGAGACAAGTTGAAATTGTTCTCCTTAAACTCGAGGTGGTTAAGGGGAGATGTAATTGACCTGCTCAAAATAATGAAATGTTTTTATTGACTAAATACAGGGATACTGCACCAGTGAGAGAGAGACGGTTAGATTTAAGATGATGGACAAAAGAACTAGCGGGGAAAATAAGGTGTTTAACGCAATGAAGTTACGATGATTTGAAATGCATTGCCTGAAGGGGTGGGGGAAGCAGATTCAATAGAATCGAAACAGAATTGTATATATACTCAAAAGGAAACATTTCTAGGGCTGTAGGGCAAGAAAAGAGGAATGCGACGAATTGGTTGGCTCTTTCAAAGAGCTGACAGACACAATAGGTTGAATGAGAGTCATACAACACAGAACAAAAACCAATCAATAGGAATACAACACGGACAAGATGCATTCATTCACCATATTTCAATCAAGTCTTTTTTTAAAGAAAACATGTTTTTAAGGTTTAAAGTTTATTTATTTGTGTCACAAGTAGGCTTACATTAACACTGCAATTAAGTTACTGTGAAAATCCATGCTCCGGCACCTGTTTGGGTACACCGAGGGAGAATTTAGCATGGCCAATGCACCTAACCAGCACGTCTTTTGGACTGTGGGAGGAAACCGGAGCACGCGGAGGAAACCCACGCAGACACGGGGAGAACGTGCAAACTCCACACAGACAATCACCCAAGCCAGGAATCAAAGCCAGATCCCTGGCGCTGTGAGGCAGCAGCGTTCACCGCTGTGAGGCAGCAGTGCTAACTGCTGTGAGGCAGCAGCGCTCACCGCTGTGAGGCAGCAGCGCTCACCGCTGTGCTGTTCTTGTGTTTTACATATTAAAATGAAATTTACAACAGGTTCAAATTCTTCACATCTTTAATTTTTAAAGTTGTATGTTTATTGGTTTGTATTGATCCAAAAACATGTGCGTCTTAATTTGCTTATGTTTATTCTCCTGTATTTTTCCATTGACTTAATTTCAAAAATAAAGTTCCTATTTGGTAGTATTTCATTCTCTGTTCACACTTGGCCCCTATCAGTAATTTCTTACCCTTCCTATCCACAGACTTTCTCGGAGCCAAAATAAATTTGATACTGGTTTCTAAAAACAACATTTTTAAGAAAATATTTTATTACTTGTTGGGTTGAACAAAATTCGGCCAAATCAGACTTCTCTTAAAACAAATCTACTGAGCCATGCACATAGTGTGAACAATATTTTGTTGGGTAAAAAAGGTGCAAGAAACCCATTCAGCATGCATAGGAATTCCTCCATGCACATTTTTCTGTTTAACACATTAGCTCTGCCACAGATATGGTGATGACGGGAGATCCTGCAAAATACAGTTTGCTCCACACTATTTTGGAGGTTGTTAGACAGGAATCAAGAATCATGTTGTTGTTGTTTAATTGACAACTTAGCCCTGATGAAACAACGGAGCAAATATCTCCAAGAGGTTGTGAAAAAACCATTAAATTTTGGGGTAGCTCGAGGGGTTGAGGTCACTCCCCAGAACTCCAGTGGAATAAACATTGATTCTTAATTTTGGGGAAGAGGGAGGATGGGAATTGGAGACAACATTACCCTACAGAAAAGTAAATTCCTGCAAACTATTTTTATCTCCAGTTTTGTTGCTTTTGCTACAGTGCATAAAACATAATGCAATTACATTTAAACTTATTCAATGATCATGGTTTTATGGGGTCTATAGAAGTACTCACAGGACAGAATTTAATGGAGCCTGCTGGGGCAGGCGTAATGGAAGAAGTATCCACATTAAACTCCTGGTGTCAGGAAAACTGTCCTGTTAAGGGCTAGAAAGGCCCAACAAGGGAATCTCACCTACCAGTGGCAGAATGGTCAGCTTGGCTCATTAATAAGTCACTTGACAGAAATGATCCCTTAGTCCACTGGAACTTAATGGTGGCTCAGGGATTTAATGGAACTCATCTGGCTCTCCTGTGGCTACAAGAGCAAGTAGTCAGAGGCTAGGAATCTTGCGGAAAGTAACTCACCTGCTGACTCACCAAAGTTTGTCCACAAGGCACAAGTCAAAAGTGTGATGGCATACTCTCCATTCGGCTTAATGACTGCAGCTCCAATAACACAAGAAGCTTGATGCCATCCAGGACAAAAAAAAACTTAGATTGCCACCCCATCCACAAACATTCACTCCCTCCACCACTAACACACAGTGGCAGCGATGTGCATCATCTACAAGATGCACTGCAGGAACTCACCAAGGTTCCTTCGACAGCACCTTCCAAACCTATGATCACTACTATCCAGAAAGATGAAGGCACCAGGCACGTGGGAACACAAACACCTGGAAATTTCCCTCCAAGCCACACACCATCGTGACTTGGAAATACATCACCATTCTTTCACTGTTGTAGAGTGAAAATCCTGGAACTGACTGGCTGCACCTATATCACATGGACTGCAGTGGTTAAAGAAGGCAGTTCACCACCACCTTTTCAAGTATAAAGTGGTGTTTCCTCAAGGAAATAAAAGGACATTGCAGCCACCTCCCCAAATTTCTGTTCTTTTCTTTGATGCACTCTTTCTTGGTGCATCTTCTTGAACAAGTGATGCAGGTGAGACAAGTTACAAAATACTCAGCATCCCAGAAGTTCTGCTCACATGGGGCAACAAGCCATTTCATGTAAGTCAGAGACATGAATTTGTGGACTTTTGCCAATCTATTGCACTGTACTGATGCCAATCTCTACACTGGGGAGACCAAACAGAGATTTGGATGACTGCTTTAACGAACTACCTTCATCCTGCTCTAAAGTGTGATGAGCTGGGAGGGGTGGAGGGAAATCCACCTTTGCCAGCGTGGTAGAGACAAATATAACAGCTTCAATTAGAATGGTACATCTGCACTGTCACCAGTTGCAATTAGAATTTGGAGGCCTCCAGTCAAGTGAGGTACATGTGCAGTTGTGTAGTGCGGGCAGACTCAACCTTTCTGGGTTTGGAAACAAGGAGTCCAACCAGCAGCAGTTAGAATTATTTAAATCAGCAAGATTAAATTTTGTTGAAGATCTGATTGATCTTAGACAGTGGTACCATGAGATGGGAATCTCTGTGATCACTGGAATCACAGGTGCCTTAATCGCGCCTGCTCTGATCACAGTGCTGTAGCTACTGAATCTGCTTCTATTGCTGAATTTGAAATTGATTTATTGGATAATCTGTAAGATACAATCCATCTGGATGCCAAGTTATTACCATGAAGAGTCAACAGGAGAAAGGGGGATAAAGAGCAATGGTGCAAAGATGACATCGAGCAAGCTAGTAAGACTGAGGCAAATTCTTTCCCAGATCCTAGTTCATATGAGAGTAGCAAAAATGATTTCCTGTTTAGCTTAATGTCGATTTCACCCATGGAATTTAGCCATTTATCTTTGGCATTCTTGATCATTTTGCTTGTACTCGTGCAAAGGGAGGTAAAAACAAACACTGAATATGGCAGAGAAAAAAATCACTAGCACAAAATCTTTCCCTTCCTTGTTGCATGGAAAATTTGTCTGACTGAACTGTCTCAGGTTGCATCTTTCAACTTCTGGTTCACGACGAGCAGGGAGGAATGTCGCTATACAAATCGATCAGTCTCAGAAAAGAAACATGGAAGATTTACTGGGTTGACTGTAATACGGTGTGATGACCTCTCCTATCACACATCTACATGGCCCCCTACCCAGTGAAAATATTAACAACTCTAATGCCAGATTATTTAACAATTTGTGCGACTTCTTTCGAAAAGCTTACGAGTGGTAGCAACCTAGATGCAACTAAATACTTAGGCAATTGCACAAAATTGTATAAGTGTCTCATTTATTGTTGACTTCCACAATTCGGTCACCTTCCTACAATATTTGAATGGGACCTAACCAAATACAATTGAGATTCAACTGGCACAAAACTTTGGCACAATTACGCACTGTCATCTTGCTGGTGGACCAAAGCAGTGAATTTCCTCATTTGCATTTTACTTAGATCTCTTTCGGAGCAATTTATTTTAAACACACTTTACCTAAAGAAAATGATGAAATTTTTGCCTTCCAAGAAAAGTGATATTTACCATTGTCTGATTCTTCGCTGTTAATAAGAGAGGTAGAGTGTTTTTCTATTCCAGCCACAAACACATCTCTCTGCTTACGAGCCTCACTGCAGGTTTGGTCTGGGTGCCAAAGTTGTTTACAGTGGTAACAGAATTCAGTCGCACAGCCTGACCGCTCACATGTCAGCTTCGGGCAAGTTGCACAACCACTGGCAATTACTCCATAACTGTAGAGAGTCCGAGTGCACAAAACATCAGTTGCAAATTGAGAGAGAATACAAGCTCAACGTGGAAGTGAGATGTGTAACACATTGTCATTCACCATCTTAATACATCCCAAAGCACATGCATTACACAAATGGGTAAACTCCAGCAGCTTGTTGACCAATAATGCAGTTACGCAGCAAAGAGCCAGTCCAGCCTACAAAATAAGCTCGGAAGCATTTGCGTTTTGTTACATTAATTACTTTGTCAAAGGCCAGCATTGCCAAAACATCTGTGGTTAAAAATAATGCTTAAACGGGAAGCTTCTATAAGATGCTGCCAGATATTAATTCTCAACTTGAGATGTTTCTTTAACAAAAACAATTAGGTTTGCTACAAACATCACTGTCAGATACAATTAGGTTATTGAATTACTAAACACACTGAACTGGCCTGGGCTTGCTGGATCTTTGCTTTCAATAAGTAAGTGAATGTTGCTGGTAATTACCAATAAAATTGCCCTATTGGAGATTCTGGAACATGCTGGTGGAAGCAATGACAATCAATGATTTCAAAAGGAAAACAGGATGGACACTTGAAGGAAATAACTGGCAGAACTACAAAGATAAAGCAGGGGAAGGAATTTACAAGATTGTTCTATGGAGAACCAGTATCAACTCAACAGGGTGAATGACACCTTTCTGGGCCGAATGAGTGTATCCCACTTTTAAAGACCAGACCAAAAATGCCGACTTGATAAGTCACTATCATCGTAGAATGGAAAAATTGAAGAGTCAAGGCATTTTAATGCTAAATTTCTATCAATACAGGCTTATATTTAGTACGAAATGTGATCAAAAAAAGTTTTAAGAAAATAAATCGATATTCTCTGTGTGTTAGATTCAAGCTTGAAGGATAATGATGGGCTTCAAGTAGACACAAACTGATGAACTGGATGGACGTTTGGCAGATTAACTTCAATGCAAAGAAATGAGAAATGATACATTTTGTAGGAAAGAATGATGTGGAGTTGCCGGCGTTGGACTGGGGTAGGCACAGTAAGTAGTCTCACAACACCAGGTTAAAGTCCAACAGGTTTATTTGGTAGCACTCACCTGATGAAGGGGCAGCGCTCCGAAAGCTCGTGCTACCAAATAAACCTGTTGGACTTTAACCTGGTGTTGTGAGACTACTTACTAAGAATGAATGAGGAGAGGTAATATAAAAGAAAAAGTATAATTCAAAAAGGGCTTCAAGAACAGAAACATCTGAATTAGTTATGCACATGTTGAAGATGGCAGGGCAGTTTGAGGAAATAGTTAAAACTGGCATTTGGGATTCTGGGCTTTTTACATAGAGGCATAAAATAAAAGCAAGGAAATTATGAAGAAGCTTTATAAAACACTGATTCAGCCTGAACTGGAGTGTGGTTTTCAATTCTGACCACTGATCTTTAGGAAGGATGTGAAGACTTTAGAAAGGGTGCAAGAAAGATTCACAAGAATGGTTCCAATAATGAGGGACTTCAGTTCTGTGGATTGATTGGAGAAGCTGGGACTGTGTTCCACGAAGAGTAGGAATTTGATAGACATGCTCAAAATCACAAGGGTCAAGATAGAACGGATGGAGAACAATTGTTCCCATTGGCAAATGGATTGAGAATCACAGGACACCAAATTGAGCTGAATGACAAAAAGAGGAAAAGGTTTACACAGAAAGTGGTTGGGATCTGGCATGCACTACCTGAGAGTGTGGTGGCGGCAGATTTAGTCATGGTTTTCAAAGAAAGGGAATTTGATGAGCACCTGAAGATAAATTTATCGGGCTACAGGGAAAGTCAAGGAGAGGGGATTATGTGGGACTAGCAGAAGCACAAGAACAACAGACCAAATAGCCTCCTTCTGTGTTGGAATCATTCTATGACTCCATGAACTCAAAATGAACCTTGCCTGTTGATCCTTAGATGATGTGGAGATGCCGGCGTTGGACTGGGGTAAACACAGTAAGAAGTCTCACAACACCAGGTTAAAGTCCAACAGGTTTATCTGGTAGCAAATGCCATTAGCTTTCAGAGCGCTGCTCCTTCGTCAGATGGAGTGGATACTGTCATACTGAACAGAATGGATTATTGCAAAGAAGTGTACCGACAACTGAACAACGAGGAACACTACAGACAGTTACCCACAGATCCGACCAAAGAACACACCCGTCAACTCACTCTGATCAAGACCTTTGATCCGGACCTTCAAAGCACCCTCCGTGCTCTCATCCCACGTACTCCCCGCGTTGGAGATCTCTACTGCCTCCCGAAGATACACAAGGCAAACACACCCGGCCGTCCCATCGTATCGGGCAATGGGACCCTGTGCGAGAACCTCTCCGGCTATGTCGAGGGCATCCTGAAACCCATTGTACAAAGAACCCCCAACGTTTGTCGTGACACTACGGACTTCCTACAGAAACTCAGCACACATGGAGCAGTTGAACCAGGAGCGCTCCTCGTCACAATGGATGTCTCGGCACTCTACACCAGCATCCCCCACGATGATGGCATTGCTGCAACGGCCTCCGTACTCAACGCCGACAACTGCCAGTTTCCAGATGCAATTTTACAAATCATCCGCTTCATTCTGGACCACGATGTCTTCACCTTCAACAACCAGTTCTTCATCCAGGCACACGGAACAGCCATGGGGACCAAATTCGCACCTCAATATGCCAACAGCTTCATGCACAGGTTCGAACAAGACTTCTTCACCGCACAGGACCTTCAACCGATGCTATACACTAGATACATATTTTCTTCCTTTGGACTCGTGGCGAACAATCACTGAAACAACTATATGATGACATCAACAAGTTCAATCCCACCATCAGACTCACCATGGACTACTCTCTGGAATCGGTTGCATTCTTGGACACACGCATCTCCATGTCACCTCACTATACCGCAAGCCCACGGATAACCTCACGATGCTCCACTTCTCCAGCTTCCACCCTAAACACGCTAAAGAAGCCATCCCCTATGGACAAGCCCTCCGTATACACAGGATCTGCTCGGATGAGGAGGATCGCAACAGACACCGCCAGACGCTGAAAGATGCCCTCATAAGAACAGGATATGGCGCTCGACTCATCGATCGACAGTTCCGACGCGCCACAGCGAAAAACCGCACCGACCTCCTCAGAAGACAAACACGGGACACGGTGGACAGAGTACCCTTCGTTGTCCAGTACTTCCCCGGAGCGGAGAAGCTACGGCATCTCCTCTGGAGCCTTCAACATGTCATTGATGAAGACGAACATCTCACCAAGGCCATCCCCATACCCCCACTTCTTGCCTTTAACAACCGCACAACCCCAAACAGACCATTGTCCGCAGCAAACTACCCAGCCTTCAGGAGAACAGTGACCACGACACCACACAACCCTGCCACAGCAACCTCTGCAAGACGTGCCGGATCATCGACACGGATGCCATCATTTCACGCGAGAACACCATCTACCAGGTACACGGTACCTACTCTTGCAACTCGGCCAACGTTGTCTACCTGATACGCTGCAGGAAAGGATGTCCCGAGGCATGGTACATTGGGGAAACCATACAGACGCTACGACAATGGATGAATGAACACCGCTCGACAATCACCAGGCAAGACTGTTCTCTTCCTGTGGGGGAGCACTTCAGCGGTCACGGGCATTCAGCCTCTGATCTTCGGGTAAGCGTTCTCCAAGGCAGCCTTCACGACACACGACAGCGCAGAGTCGCTGAGCAGAAACCGATAGCCAAGTTCCGCACACATGAAGACGGCCTAAACGGGGATGTTGGGTTTATGTCACACTATCAGTAACCCCCACAGCTTGCCTCCTGGACTTGCAGAATCTCACTGGCTGTCCTGTCTGGAGACAGTGCACATCTCTTTAACCTGTGCTTAATGCTCCCTCCACTCGCATTGTCTGTATCTTTAAGACCTGGTTGGCTGTAGAGATTCGCATTCTAATCAGTATTCTGTAACTTGATTTTGTGTCTCTGTGCCCTGTTTAAGAGCAGATTTCCACTCCATCTGACGAAGGAGCAGCGCTCCGCAAGCTAATGGCTTTGTACCATGCCTCGGGACATCCTTTCCTGCAGCGTATCTGGTAGACAACGTTGGCCAAGTTGCAAGAGTAGGTACCGTGTACCTGGCAGTTGTTGGCTTTACCAAATAAACCTGGAGGACTTTAACCTGTTGTTGTTAAAACTCTTATGATCCTTAGATGACACAGATTAGTTTTTGGCGTAGAGATACCATTCAAAATATGTTTGCTCAACAAAGATTGGTTTACTTTGCTTAACCAAGATATTTTAGCAGTTCACTGGGACATACAAAAACACTCTACATCAGGACTGGTATTTATTCACTGTAATTTCCTGAATTATTAGATTAATGACCCATCCAAAGTCAACACAGGAGAGTCCAGAAGCTCCATTATTTGGTTGTGCATCTGACATATGGATAGTTGCTACTCTAGCATGAAACTGTTTTAACACAGGCACCTATTTTGATATTGGTGATTACTATGACTGACAAGGTCAGGTGATGGAACATTTAAAAATGAATGAATTGGCATATAGCTAAAACCGTATGGGCTCCAGCAGAAGATAACCAAGAATGTGAAAAGTTATGGTTTATATTCTAATGGTCAAATGGGTCAGAATTTTTAAAAGTATTTTTTACAAGTTGGATTCTTGTTTTGTGTACTGCATTTAAATTGATTCCATGGAGGTCCAGTGCAATATATAGAAACAAAAGAAGAATTACAAAAAAGTGAAATACATTTTTAAAAATTCTTCATGGAAATAATCTTCCAACTGACAAGAATAATGATGATTATTCCAAACACAATACCAAGTGTATTAAATGTTATAAGGAAAAGATAACTACAGTGAGTGACCCATTATTTCTCTTTCTTATGCTATTGCTGTCTCCCCTACTAATTAAAAAAAAGCAATGCCTACTTTATTTTTAGTTATAGACAAATGTGAGAGACCTTAAACAGACTGTGCTCGAGCTCAATTCACAATCTGGCATGAAGCACACTTTTGGCCTGAAGCTCAAAGGCCAGGACCAGTAGATAAATGACATTCTTTAGTACTTTGATATTGTGTAGTTGGTGTGCATGAGTCTGGTGAAGTGGTGCGGGCCTTCCTGATCCAAAGTATCCAGGAGGAACATGCATGCAAAATGTGTCAGAAGAATGATACGGTGAAGCATCAGCTGAATATATTCTGTAGTACACCAGGCATGAAATATTTCAGGAATATATGTTTATCACCTCCAGTGGGGAGCAGAAATAGGATTTGATTTATTATGGTCACATGTATTAATATACAGTGAAAAGTATTGTTTCTTGCGAGCTATACAGACAAAGCACAACATACATAGAGAAGGAAAAGAGAGTGCAGAATGTAGTGTTACAGTCACAGCTAGGGTGTAAAGAAAGATCAACTTAGTGCGAGGCAGGTCCATTCAAAAGTCTGATGGCAGCAGGAAAGATGATGTTCTTGAGTCAGTTGGTACATGTCCTCAGGCTTTTGTATCTTTTTCCCGACGGAAGGTGGTGGAAAAGAGTATGTGCGGGGTGCGTGGGGTCGTTAATTGTGCTGGCTCTTTTACTGAAGCAGTGGGAAATATAGACAGAGTCAATGGGTGGGAGGTTGGTGAGTGGTGGACTGGGCTTCATTCATGACCCTTTGTAGTTTCTTGCGATGTTGGACAGTGCAGGAGTCATATCAAGCTGTGATACAACCAGAAAGAATGTTTTCTATGGTGCATCTGTGAAAGTTGGAGAGAATCGCAGTAGACATGCTAAATTTCCTTAGTCTCCTGAGAAAGTAGAGGCATTGGTGGGCTTTCTTAACCATAGCGTTGGCATGGAGGGACCAGGACAGGTTGTTGGTGATCTGGACACCTAAAAACTTGAAGCTCTCAACCATTTCTACTTCGTCCCCACTGACGTAGACAGGGGCATGTTCTCCACCACGCTTCCTGGAGTCGATGACTATCTCCTTCGTTTTGTTGACATCGAGGGAGAGATTATTGTAATCGCACCAGTTTACCAGATTCTCTATCTCTTTCCTGTACTGTGTCTCGTCATTATTTGAGATGCGACCCACTACGGTGGTGTCGTCAGCAAACATGAAAAATGAGTTGGAGTGGAATTTGATCACCCAGTCATAGGTGTATAAGGAGTATAGTATGGGGCCGAGGAGACAGCCACCGGTGTTGAGGATGATCGTAGAGGAGGTATTGCTGCCTACCCTTACTGATTGTGGTCTGTGGGTTAGGAAGTTCAGGATCCAGCCGCAAAGGGAGGAACCGAGCCCAGGCCAAGGAGTTTGGAGATGTGTTTCATAGGAATAATGGTATTGAAGGCTGAGCTGTAGTCAATAAATAGGAGTCTGACATAGGTGTCTTTGTCATCTTGGTGTTCAGGTTGAGTTAGGGACAGGGAGATGGCATCTGCTGTGGGCCTGTTGCGGCAGTAGGCGAACTGTAGTGGATCCAGGCAGTCTGGGAAGCCGGAATTGATTCGAGCCATGACTAACCTTTCAAAGCACTCCATGATGATGGATGTCAGAGCCACCGGACAATAGTCATTAAGGCACGCTGCCTAGCTTTTCTTTGCTACTGGGATATTGGTCGTCTTCTTGAAGCAGATAGTGACCTCAGGTCGTTGAAATGTCTATGAATACACTCGCCAGCTGGCCCACGCAGAAGCTGCGCGCTCGTCCAGGTACCCCATCCGGGCCAGTCGCTTTCCATGTTTTGACCTTAGAGAAGGTTGCTCTGACGTCTGCACTGATGACCTCAGACACAGGTTTGTCCGAGGCTCCCAGGGCTCCCACTGGCCTCTTGCTCAAAACGGGCTTAGAATGCACAGAGCTCATTGGGGTGCTGACGATTTTACATGCCTTCATCTTGTAGCCTGTTATGTCTTGCAGACCTTGCCATGGTCGGCAGGGGTCTGTGTGGCGAGTCTGGGACTCTAGCTTGGTCTAGTACTGGTAGCCTATCCATGAAGAAATGAGGGCTAAATTTTGACAGCCCACCCAAGGGATCAGAATTTTCTGAAGGGTACACTGTACTTGATGCCTATGAGGTAAAGAATGGAGCGAGTGCAAGAAGAGGAGCAGGCATAAGCAACACTGTTGACTATGATTTGTTTTACTAAGAATAATTCAGAGATGCAATATAAGAGTACAATTCTAAAGGAGTTGCAGGAGTAGAAAGACCTGGATGTATACGTGCATTAATGAATCATTGATTCTCATCTGGCTAGCCAGGGAGAATGCTTATAAGATAAATACACAATAAAGGAATGTGTGTGGCATGGCTCAATGTAAAGAAATTACACTCTCTCTTATTTCAGAGTCAGAAACATGTGCATTCAAGCCCCACTCCAGAGACTCGAGCCAGCACTTAGCGGGTGCAGCACTTTGAGAAAGAGAGATAGAGCATTTAACTAAACATATGGCATTCTGGGCTTTATAAATAGGGGCACAAGTTACAAAAGCAAGGAGGTTATGTTAAATCTACATAAAACACTGGTTCAACGGGAGGATTGTGTCCAGTTCTGGGCACCTCATGTAAGGAAAGATGTGAAGGATGACGGAAGGCACAGAAAAGATTGGTTCCAGGATGAGGGATTTCAGTTACTTAGAAAGATTGGAGAAGTTGAAAGTTCCCTCCTTGGAGAAGAGAAAGTTAAGAGATTTCGTAGAGGTAGCAAAATTATGAGGGGGTCAGAGTAGATAGGGAGAAAACATTCCCATTGATGTAAGGTTCAAAAACCCCGAGGGAACAGTTTCAGGATAATTGTAAAAGAAGCAATAGTGACATAAGGAAAATGTTCTCACAGTCAGTGATTAGCATCAGGAATGCACTCAGTGAGAATGTGGTGAAAAGCAGGGACAATTGAGGTTATCAAAATCATTATCCGAGTAAGAAAAAGTTCAGGGGAATGGCATTAGGTGAATTACTCCGAGAAGCCAGCACAGACACGGCAGGCCGAATGACCTCCTTCTTCACTTGAACCATTCTGTGACTATGTGGTTCTAAAGTAGTTTCTTCAGTGAAAACAGCCGAGAGAAAAATAATACATTGATAGAGGTGGAGCACACCATAATTTGGGGCGAGGTTGCCTTTTTTGCAGCTGCAACCAGAGTTCCAATGGAGTGGGTGGAAAAACTTCTGGAAAAAAGACAGGGCAGTCAGTCAGAAGTTATATTCCACAAAAAAAAAGAATAATGAGGCCTTGCAGAGGAAATCAGGGGGAAAAAAAATTGGAAAGGAAACCTGTACAGTTCAGAAAGGTTGGCAGAGATATTGGTGCAATAATGAAGGCGGGGCTTCAATAATTTGGAGATCAATTTTGAGGAATTTTAAATATTATGAGATTTATAGAATGTGGCAAAGGCCACTTTGCATGTCTATACTCAACAAGCCCTGCAAGGAAAAATACACTTCGCTGTATTTGCTTCTAAAAACAAGTCAGCAATAAAAGTAGAAAACAAATTAGAAATGTGCTCTAATGTTAAAATAGAGAAGACAAACAGTCAAAACTAAGATTCATTAGAGAAGAAACTTTAAACTCAAGGTGTAGAGGCATGTAAGTAGCCCAGATAAATTGGACAAAAGAGTTCATTATTAAAATTGAATAACAGTGAAAAATTTGAATATCATATTGGTATAGGTTGTCTGGGAGCATTCCAATAAGAGGGAAAAAAGTGTCGTTCAGGTTCTGCGAGTGAACATGTTTAGAAATGAAGATTTAGAAGTACAATACAAAAGAGTCAAAAGAAATACTATTCCATAAATGGGAACAAAAAGAGGCAAGAGGCTCTAACAGGCAAGACAAACTTCACAAAGGCAACATCAAGGAAAGATTAATCTTTTGTCAGCAAGCTGAGTAAAAGCAATCATGGACAGGTGGGAATGATCAAAAATGAGTGTGGCAAAATTATCAAAGCAGGTAGGAATGTAAGATTTTGATAATTCTACTAAGTTTTAGAATCTGTAATATCTATGGATTTTCTTTAAAATAGTTAAACAATAAAATGGTCAGCTGGAATTTGTTAGACAATTAACGGTCAAGGTAGTAGGGCAACAGGAAAGCACCAGTTGTTTGTGAAGAAACAGAATCATTTTATGGTTTTATGATGTAGCTGAAGCTATCTTAATGGCCACAATAAAATGAGGTGTTTGTCAGTCAGTTTGAAGGAATATCTAAAATCAGCTTGAACTTAAAATGACACAATGTTGAAACAAACCATGCATTGCTTTGATTGATCCTCCTCAGAAGACAAACACGGGACACGGCAAACAGCGTACCTTTCGTCATCCAGTACTTCCCCGGAGCGGAGAAGCTCCCCGGAGCCTTCAACATGTCATTGTGAAGACGAACATCTCGCCAAGGCCAACCCCACACCCCCACTTCTTGCCTTCAAACAACTGCACAACCTCAAACAGACAATTGTCCGCAGCAAACTATCCAGCCTTCAGGAGAACAGTGACCACGACACCACACAACCCTGCCACAGCAACCTCTGCAAGACATGCCGGATCATCGACGCAGATGCCATCATCTCACATGAGAACACCATCCACTAGGTACACGGTACATACACTTGCAACTCGGCCAACGTTGTCTACCTGATACGCTGCAGGAAAGGATGTCCCGAGGCATGGTACATTGGGGAGACCATGAGATGTTACGACAACGGATGAATGAACACCGCTCGACAATCACCAGGCAAGAGTGTTCTCTTCCTGTTGGGGCACACTTCAGCAGTCATGGGCATTCGGCCTCTGACCTTCGGGTAAGCGTTCTCCAAGGTGGCCTTCACGACACACAACGCAGAGTCGCTGAGCAGAAACTGATTGCCATGTTCCGCACACGAGGACGGCCTCAACCAGGATCTTGGGTTGTCACACTATCTGTAACCCCCACGACATGCCTGGACTTGCAAAATCTCACTAACTGTCCTGGCTGGAGACAATACACATCTCTTTAACCTGTGCTTAACTCTCTCTCCACTCACATTGTCTGTACCTTTAAGACTTGATTACCTGTAAAGACTCTCATTCCAACCACTATTTTGTAAATTGAGTTTGTGTCTTTATATGCCCTGTTTGTGAACTGAAACCCACTCACCTGATGAAGGAGCAGCGCTCCAAAAGCTAGTGGCTTGTGCTACCAAATAAACCTGTTGGACTTTAACCTGGTGTTGAGACTTCTTACTGTGTTTACCCCAGTCCAACGCCGGCATCTCCACATCTTGATTGATCTGTACCAGAGAGGAAACTTTTATTCTGATACTATCATAGGTGTTTCTCAGGATAGTGCCCTTGGCCCAATTATCTTTAGCTGCTTAATCAATGACATTCCTTCCATGATAAGGTCAAAAGTGGGGATGTTCGCACAATGTTCAGTACCAGCAACTCTTCAGATACTGAAGCAGTCCATGTCCAAATGCAGCAAGACCTGGATAATATCCAGACTTCGTAGGCAAGTGGCAAGTAACATTCACATCATACAGATGTTAGGCAATGACCATCTTCAACAAGAGAGGATTTAACCACCATCCATGATATTTAATGGCATTACCATCACTGAATCCCCCAATATCAACATCCTGAAGGTTACTATTGACCAGACACAGAACTGGACTAGCCATATAAATCTGTGGCTAAGGCTAGGAACTCTGTAGCAAGTAAGTCATCGCTTGACTCCTTAAAGCCTGTCCAGTATTATGGAATACTCTCCACTTGCCTGGATGAGTGCAGCTCCAACAACACTCAAGAAGCTCGACACCATCCAGGACAAAGCAGCTTGTTTGATTGCTACCCCTTCCAGAAACATTCAACCCCTCCACCAATGATGAACAATGGCAGCTATGTGCACCATCTATAAGATACACTGCAGGAACTCACCAAGGTTCCTTCAGCAGCACTCCCAAACCCACAACTACGAGCATCTAGAAGGACAAGCGCAGCAGATATTAGGGAACACCACCACCTGGCGGTTTCCCTCCAAGTCATTCACCATCCTGACTTGGAAATATATTACTGTTCCTTCATTGTCACTGGGTCAAAATCCTGGAATTCCCGTGCAAACAGCACTGTGGGTGCTACACCTCAGGGACTACAGCAGTTCAAGGCGGCAGTTCACCACCACCTTCTCAAGAGCAACTTGGGATGGGCAATAAATGCTGGCCCAGCCAGCAACACCCACATCCCATTAATGTTTTTTTTTAAATGGCCTCAACTTAAAGGCTTTAGTATGGGGCTTACGTTAAGATATGTTGATAAGAGCATGACTTTATGGTTTCTTTGTATCTGGAAGGAAATGTGCATTTGCAGTGATGAAATGTAAAGTTCTGGAGTTTACAGAACTCAGAGGAGTTGCAAAGATGGAGTGACATGAGATGATTTGCATTCTCTAGCCAATAGGAGTAAATTTAGACCTTCTCCGAAAAAGGGAGGAGGAATGGGGGACTGGGGGATATAAGTTGATAAAAATTGTAATCCTTGTCGGCGCAGTGATACCATGGCTTCTGGGATATGACTCTTCTGGACACAGTTTAACATGATTTCAAAGACAAACAAGAGAGACATCCTGTGTGCTGACAACCTCGAGTGTTCTTGGGATCTTGAGAGAAGAGAAACTTCTCTGTCTTCACTGCTTGTTAAGTATGTGTAAAACTTTGCTTATTAAATTCTACTTGATTCACACAAACTAGTTATTCGTACCTTGTAGGCCAAATACAACTGAGGACTTTAGTGTTAGAATTTAACAATGACTGCGTTTTTTTTAATTAGATGATTGGTGATGTGTAAATGAGGCAGACTTGATTTGGGAACTCAAGGTGAAGGAACCCTCAGGGAGCAGTGACCACAACATGAAAGAAGTTACCCTGCAGTTTGAGATTGAGAAGCTGGAATCAGATGTAATGGTATTATAATTAAATAAAAGTAACTACAAAGACATGAGGGAGGAGCTGGCCAGAGTTGATTGGAAAGGGAGCCTAGCAGGGAAGACAGTGGAACAGCAACGGCAGGAGTTTTTGAGAGTTATTCAGGAGGCACAACAGAAATTCATCCCAAGGAGGAGGAAACATGCTAAGGGGAGGAGGAGGCATGCATGGCTGACAAGGGAAGTCAAGAACAGCATAAAAGCATACAAAGTGGCAAGGATTAATGGGAAGCCAGAGGATTGGGAAGCCTTTAAAAGTGAGCAGAGGACAACTAAAAAAGCAATAAGAGGGGAGAAGATGAAATGAGTGTAAGCTAGCTAGCAATATAAAAGATAGGAAGAGTTTTTTTCAATATATTAAAGGTAGAGAGAGGCAAAAGTAGACATTGGACCACTGGAAAACGAGGCTGGAGAAGTAATAATAGGAAACAAAGAAATGGCAGAGGAACTGAATTGTTATTTTGCATCAGTCTTCATGGTGGAAGACACCAGTGGGATGCCAGAGCTCCAGGAGAGTCAGGGGGCACAGGTTAGTGTAGTGGCCATCACTAATGAGAAGGTTCTGGGGAAACTGAAAGGTCTGAAGGTGAATAAAACACCTGGACCAGATGGACTACACCCCAGGATTTCTAAAAGAGATAGCCGAGGAAATTGTGGAGGCATTGGTGGTGATCTTTCAGGAATCACCGGAGGCAGGGAGGGTCCCAGAGGACTGGAAACTAGTTAATGTAACACCGCCGTTTAAGAAGGGAGGGAGGCAGCAGACGGGAAATTATAGGCCGGTTAGCATGACTTTGGGCATTGGCAAGATTTTAGAGTCCATTATTAAAGATGAGATCGTGGAGTACTTGGAAGTGCATGATAAAATAGGACTGAGTCAGCACAGCTTTGTCAAGGGGAGGTCATGTCTGACAAATCTGTTAGAGTTCTTTGAGGAGATAACAAGGAAGTTAGATAAAAGCGAACTGGTGGACGTGATTTATTTAGATTTTTAGAAGACCTTTGACAAGGTGTCACATAGGAGACTGTTAAATAAATTGAGAGCCCATGGTGTTACGGGTAAGATCCTGACATGGATAGAGGATTGGTTGACTGGCAGAAATCAGAGAGTGGGGATAAAGAGGTCTTTTTCAGGATGGCAGCCGGTGACTATTGTTGTGTCTCAGGGATCAGTGCTGGGACCACAACTTTTTACAATATACATTAACAATTTGGAAGAAGGAACTGAAGGCACTGTTGTTAAGTTTGCAGATGATATGAAGATATATAGAGGGACAGGTCGTATTGAGGAAGCAGGGGGGCTGCAGAAGGACTTGGACAGGCCAGAAGAATGGGCAAAGAAGTGTCACATGAAATATAATGTGGAAAAGTGTGAGGTTATGCACTTTGGAAGGAGGAATGGAGACATAGACTATTTTCTGAATGGGGAATGCTTAGGAAATCAGAAGCACAAAGGGACTTGGGAGTCCTTGTTCAAGATTCTCTTAAGGTTAACATGCAGGTTCAGTCAGCAGTTAGGAAGGCAAATGCAATGTTAGCATTCATGTCGAGAGGGTTAGAATACAAGAGCAGGGATGTACTTCTGAGGCTGTATAAGGTTCTGGTCAGACCCCATTTGGAGTATTGTGAGCGGTTTTGGGCCCCATATCTAAGGAAGTATGTGCTGGCCTTGGAAAGGGTCCAGAGGAGGTTCACAAGAATGATCCCTTCAACGAAGAGCTTGTTGTATGAGGAACGGTGGAGGACACTGGGTCTGTACTCGTTGGAGTTTAGAAGGATGAGGGAGGATCTTATTGAAACTTACTGGATACTGCGAGGCCTGGATAGAGTGGACATTTCCATTAGTAGGAAAAACTAGAACCAGAGGGCACAACTTCAGGCTAAAGGGATGATCCTTTAAAACAGAGATGAGGAGGAATTTCTTCAGCCAGAGTGTGCGGAATCTGTGGAACTCTTTGCCGCAGAAGACTGTGGAGGCCAGGTCATTGAGTGTCTTTGAGACAGAGATAGATAGGTTCTTGATTAATGAGGGGATCAGGGGTTACGGGGAAAAGGCAGGAGAGTGGGGATGAGAAAAATATCAGCCATGATTGAATGGCGGAGCAGACTCGATGGGCCGAGTGGCCTAATTCTGCTCCTATGTCTTATGGAAGTGTTCAAAAACTTTTGGATGAGGAAAGAAATGGACAACTAACGTCAACAAGGATATGGGGAATATTTCCTCAGTTCCAATGAAGGGTTATCCATCTGAATTGCTAATTGGTTCTCTTTAGAGATGCTACCCAACCTGCTGACTACTTCCAGAATTTTCTGGTTTATTTCTGATTTCCAGCATCTGCAGTATTTCAATTTCCAATAAAGGATATTATTTTTTTGAGATGCTAATAATTCCTAAATGCTTGGGACTAAATTGTATGAATTCCAGAACACCCAAGCAAGATAATGAGGGAGGAGCAGAAGGATTTTGAAATTTCGACCATTTCTCAAACTCAGTTCTTGCTGCAGCTGCAAAGGATGGACTGGCAATGTTACAACTCTATTCCAAAAGGGAGCAGTGATAAACCGGGCAATCAGATAACCTCATACCAGCCGAAGAGAATTACAAGAGACCACATCTGGAGATAAGTAAATACTCAGAAGGACACAAACTGGTTTGAGATAGTTGACATGAATTTGCGAAGAACAGGTCAATTTTATTGAACAATATAGGCAATGTAAAAAAAAAAGGCTTATGGAAGAGGAGGGGTCAATGTAATTTGCGTGGTTTTCCAGGAGCAATTTGATAAATCTGAGAAATTGGGTGAGGGAATTAAGGCTGCCATGGCATAAAAGAAAATGTGGTGAAATAAACAGACATCGCTGAAATGCAAAAAGAAAAGTTTCTGTCACCAGAAGCCTCTCAGACAGTGACTGGTGAGGTGCGTCAGGAACTAGTGCTATGCTCAGATATATAATTGGCATTTAGATATAAAAGGAACAAATCTGAAAATCTGATGACAATAACAAACCAGGAAAAGTAGAAAACGTTCAACAACTATGAAGGAGCCTACAAGAGGACGGAGCGTGGAAGTATGGGCAGGAAAGTGGATAACATCATTTAATACAGAAAATAGTGATGCAATACATTTCGGGAAGAATAGTGAATAATGGAAATATAACTTAAACAGCACATTTCTCAACTGAGTGGGGAAGCAAAGGAAACTGGCTGTGCACATGAATTAATCCTTACAAGTAGGTGGACAGGAGAGAAACAACTGGAATTTATATCGAGGATTGAATACAGATGCAAAGCAGTTAAAAGGTAAAATATGACAGATCACATCTGACATACTATAAGCAATTTGGAATTGTTCACTGGAGGGCTATGGAGCCTTCCTGTACAGAGAGCAAAGCAGATTCTGGTGCAAGAAATGAAGGTTCCAAACTTAGAAGGGTTAGAAAAACTATGGCAAAACCAAGAGTGAAGGAGAATATGATGGAAGTGTTCTAAATAAAAAAGGAACGGATTGATTAGACACAGACTATTTCCATTGGTAGATGAATCAAAGACAAAAGTTCATAATTAAAAGATAAGCTCAAGGCTAGAAAACACTTCTTAAAAACACAGGATATGTAATCCTTTACCAGAAGGAGCAATTCAATGCTAAATTGATTACAACATTTGAAATGACACTGGGTAATTCAGTAATACAAATGGCTTTGATCAGTGGGAAAACTAGACGATATAAAATTAGCATCCAAGGGGTCATAAATACATCAGAAGCAGAGGGTCAAGTAGCCATATTCTACACCACTAAACATTCACAATTTCAATATATATGTTTGCAAAAACCTTTTTAAGTTCTCTTAAGATGCAAAGGCTAGCTATTCAGGATATCACCAAGGCAAATTGCAGCACAATCCTGTGCCTGTCCATACTGCAATCCAGCCTCTGTAGTGCAAGGCTCTATTAAATGTTGTTGATAGTAAAATGCTGAAATGAATACATTTAAATGTCACAAAGGTAAAAAAAAATGGCTGTCTCCATAGCGATAGTACACTGGGTGGCCTTAACAAGCAGAGTGAGACTCTCATCCCCTCAATGGAACAAGGTCCAGCCTTCGACAACTGCTGGCCAATCTGATCAGGTGGCAGTCCCATGAAGATGATAGCATGTATTCCAGGCACGAGTAAATTCAGGATGTGTTGGGCAGGGGGTGGGGTTAACATCTTGGGGGATAGGTGCCCCTGAGGCCCACAGGGTACCACATCTCCCAAAGGAGGGACCCCTCTTGCCTTCCCGCTTTTTCACCAGAATTGTTGAGTTGCCTATCCACTCTTGTCTGCCTTACTCTCTATGGCAGCATATTATCAAGTCTATTAGCTTGTTAATAAGCTCAATTGCCTTTTCTTGATTTTTATCTAAATGGTGGACGGACTGCTGATTTCGGCACCTACCTGGCTTCTGTATTCCGGATAAATGTGTTTGCATTGGGTTCATGACCCAATGTCATTTGGATTGGATTTAATGCATGCGTCTGACAGCTGGGGCATAATCCCAGGATAAGGGTTTGGCCTTTAGGACGGTAATTCGGAGAAATTTCTTCATTCAAAGGGTGGTAGATTTAAGGGAATCAAGGGGCACAGGGATCAGGCCAAAAAGTGGACTGGGGTCGAAAAATCAGCCTTTATGAATCCAGAGGAGGCTTGAGGGACCTACTCCTGTTCATATTTCTTATATTATTTACTTACTTTGCACTTGTGTTCAGTCTATTATTAACATCAATAATTTGACTTTATTCGCCTTACCGCTCAGAGTGAGACTCTCATCCCCTCAATGGAACAAGGTCCAGCCCTCGACAACTGCTGGCCAATCTGATCAGGTGGCAGTCCCATGAACATATTTCTTATATTATTTACTTACTTTGCACTTGTGTTCAGTCTATTATTAACATCAATAATTTGACTTTATTCACCTTACCGCTCAGTTATTTGCTACTTGTAGGTGAACATCCCACCACCCCCCCTCCATTTATATAGTGATTAGGTGGAGAAAATGTAACACACAAAACAAATCAAACTGATCATGCAGGACATACCTACAATCGGGTGCAGGGCACCATCGGGCATCTGGATCAGATGCAAGGTATCTTCGCAGCATGAACTCCTCATACTTTTCCATCAAAGTGCCATTGTTGAGAATCATACGAATATCTGATGGATGAAACAACTCAGAACATTCTGGACAGGCAACATTGACCCTACTCTCTGTAATTTCAATTTTCAAATATTGCTGTAAGCAATCCAGGCAAGAACGATGATGACAGGAAATGATCTCTGGGAACTGGGATCGAGGTTGACTAAGAAGGCAGAGTGGACACTCCAGAGTGCCCAATAACTGTTCATTACTGGACGATTGTGTTGTCCTGTTGGTGGAGGACACCTTTTTCTCATCTTCATTTTCTGTTTTTGTATGTACTCCCTCAATTGTAACTGTGGACATCTCCAGCTTGGATTTTGATTTAGGTTTCCTGCTGAAGAGGCTGAAGAATTGGAGTTGTCGATGTTTATTTGGTCTCTTCATGATCTTGAATATACTATAAAGTTACAAAAACAGTCACTGTTACTCCATTAATGGTTTTCCAAAGCCGTTGACCACAGTCTACCAAGTTTGAAATCAAACAGCGGCTGATCATTGAAAGGCAAAATCTTTACAAGGATACACTGCAAAGAAAAAATGGCAAGTTTCTTCTTCCACTTAGAAAATTCAGTTGTTCATAAATATTAGTAGCAATACTGGAATAACCAGTGTTTTGTTCAACGGAGCTTATATGAAGCATGAATCACAACACTGATTTTTAAATGGCTTAGCACAGAATGGATATACATAGCAAGTCGAGATATTAAGCAGTCCCAGAATTGAACAGCAGTGCGTGTTGGAAGTTTGATTATGTCACCTTGCGATATTCATTATCTTGTCCATTTTTGTCATGAAACCTGCAAACTGTTGAGACCAAAAGGAGAAGGAGAAATTAGTTACACAAAAATTCTTGCATTACAAAATGCTCAAATAATATTTTAAGCTTATCCATCCAGTAAATGTCATGGTACGTGTACACTTAAAGTAACATCATACATGAAAGGGAAAAACACCACCCAGAATAGTGACTTCTACTTCCTGGTGCAAACTTTCTAGTTTAACCCAAACGCAATATTCAAATAATGATCACAATAGGTTGAAGATCAAGGAGGGTGAATCTGCAGCACCTTGAGGTATCAAGTCTGTATAGCATGAAACTAGTGATAAATCTCTACTTGAAAATCAATCTCGCCACTAAAATCGGGAATACCAGATACTTATCGACAATAGCAATTTTACTTGATTCCTTATCTATTCATTCATGTTAAATATGATTGTTGTACTCGCACTGATTTTAAGAAAAGGCAGGAGAACAGGGGGGGGGATGAGAAAAATATCAGGCATGATTGAATGGCGGAGCAGACTCGATGGGCCGAGTGGCCTAATTCTGCTCCTATGTCCTATGGTCTTAAGCTGATGATTAGTAGAAAAATTAGATTGCTAAAAACCTAGTTCCTTCATGCATCTCTTTTTACTATGGCTCCATACAGGTCTGTCCCATTTACACAATCAGATCTGAACTCTGCAGTTGAGTGTGGAATCAACCAGTATTGTACACTCATGACACGTTTGATGAAAACAACAGACTGGACTTATTTTAGTACAAGGTTTGTTTAGTGCATCGTAGGAACATAGGACTTAGGAGTATGAGCAGCCATTCAGTCATTCAAGACTGCTCTGCCATTCAGTAAGATCACAGCTGACTTGATTGTGGACTCAACTCCACTTTGCTGTCTGCACTCCTTGCCTGACTTGTCTATCAAAAGTCTGGCTAATTTTGCCTTGAATGAATTCAACAACTCCAGCCTCCACTGCTTTTTGAGAAAGAGAATTCCACAGAAAAGATTCTCCTCATCTTTGTCTTAAACAGTAGACCCCTATGGATTTCATATCTCGACATTTGGAAGGCAGTGGTATAATTAGACAAAGTCAGCATGGATTTACAAAGGGGATATCATACTCGACAAATCTATTGGAATTCTTTGAGGATGTAACGAGTAGAGTTGACCGAGGAGAACCAGTGGATGTGGCTTATTTAGACTTTCAGAAAGCTTTCGACAAGGTCTCACATAACAGACTAAAGCACATGGGATTGCAGGTAACATCTTGAGATGGATAGAAAGCTAGTTAACAGATAGTAAGCAAAGATTTGGCACAAATGGGTCTTTTTCTGATGGTCAGTCAGGGATTAGTGGAGTTCCGCAGGGATCTGTGCTGGGACCCAACTGTTCACATTATATATTAATGATTTGGAAGAGGGAACTAAATCTCAAATTTGCAGATGATACAAAGTTGGATGGGAGAGCGAGCTGTGAGGAAGATGCAGAGATACTTCAGCGTGATTTGGACAGACTGAATGCATGGGCACATGCATGGCAGATGCAGTATGATATGGATAAATGTGAAATTATCCACTTTGATAGCAATAATAGAAAGACAGATTAATACTTGAATGGACGTAAATTGAGAGGGGTGGATACTCAGCGAGACCTTGGTGTCCTCATGCATCAGTCACTGAAAGTAAGTGTACAGGTCAGCAGGCAGTAAAGGCGGCAAATGGTATGTTGGTCTTCATGGTGAGAGGATTTAAGTAAAGGGATAGGGATGTTTTGCTGCAATTGTATAAGGCGTTGGTGAGGCAATACCTGGAGTATCGTGTGCAGCTTTGGTATCCTTATCGGAGGATATCTTTGCTATTGAGGAAGTACAGCAAAGGTTTACCTGGCTGATTCCTAGGATGGCAGGTCTGTCATATGAGGAGAGACTAAGTCAGTTAGGATCATATTCATTGGAGTTTAGAAGAGTGAGAGGGGCCCTCATAGAAACTTCTAAAATTCTAACACAGCTGGACAGGGTTGATTCAGAATGTTCTCAATGCTAAATTCTCCCTCAGTGTACCTGAACAGGTGGCAGAGTGAGCCGCCTGGGGGACTTTCACAGTAACTTCATTGCATTGTTAACGTAAGCCTACTTGAGACGCTAATAAAAAAAAACAACGATGGGGAGTCCACACTAAGGGTCATAGTTTGAAGCGAAGGGATAAACCTTTTAGAACCGAGGTGAGGAGAAATTTCTTCACCTTACATGAGAAGTTCCTTGTTCTCAAAATATGGCACAAACAGCAATTTATTTTGTTTCATGCTCCAAAATTCCCAATTGTTCTAATCACAGTACAGTAAAAGTACTGTGTAAAAGAAGAAAATCCATATGTATTTGATAAGATACAAACAGATACTGAAATCTAAATACTGTTGTATCAGGCCAGACTATTAAAGAAACAAAACAACCAAATACCTTTATCTTGATCTATGACACCAGCTACAGGATACAAATAGTTACTTGGAGCATCGAGCAGAAAGTATTTCCACACTAATCCGCAGAGTTTAGAAAAGGAGCAAATGTAACTACCCCAACAGCAAAGGTGCTCTTCTGAGGTTGCTTAAGCCAGGCCCAAGATGAAACTCAGCAGCTGCCCAATTATCCCTTAACTGTAGATATGGACATAAACGAGGAGCAGGAGTCGGCCATTCAGCCACTTGAGTTTGCTCTGCCATTTCAAATAATGGCTGATCTGATAGTAACCATAAACCTGCATCCCACCTACTTCGATAATCTTTGACACAATATACATACCCAAGGTGTGGCCTGGGCAAGCCTTCCTGTTCTGCTAACAAACTTAAAACCCTGTTTCATTCATAGACTTCATTTTTCAAAGGGATTTTCTGGCAATGCAAGTGCTTTCCCGCTTTCTGGTCAGTCACTTCTTGATATCTGGTTGGAGAGGAAAACAGCACATTCAGAAGCAAAGAGCCTAAGTTTGCCCTCAATTCCAGATCAACCCAATCACTACAAATTCTACTCTGTAGTTGTCAACAACTCGCAACTATGAAGTGAGCATTAAAAAATTACACCATCGCAACAGATTCTGACATTGTCTTTTATAGATTATAAAACGTTCATTGACCCAAAGCAACAAAATGTCTTAATTGTCCACAATTTATATCAGAATATCCCCCCCCCCCCCACACACACAATGTGGAGACGCCGGCGTTGGACTGGGGGAAGCACAGTAAGAAGTCTCACAACACCAGGTTAAAGTCCAACAGGTTCATTTGGTAGCCCAAGTCACTAGCTTTCGGGGCGCTGCCCCTTCATCAGGTGAGTGGGAGTTCTGTTCACAAACAGGGCATATAAAGACACAAACTCAATTTACAAAATAATGGTTGGAATGCGAGTCTTTACAGCTAATCAAGTCTTAAAGGTACAGACAATGTGAGTGGAGAGAGCGTTAAGCACAGGTTAAAGAGATGTGTATTGTCTCCAGCCAGGACAGTTAGTGAGATTTTGCAAGCCCAGGCAAGTCGTGGGGGCTACAGATAGTGTGACATGAACCGGTTGAGGCCGTCCTCATGTGTGTGGAACTTGGCTATCAGTCTCTGCTAAGCGACACTGCGTTGTCGTGTCATAAAGGCTGCCTTGGAGAACGCTTACCCGAAGATCAGAGGCCGAATGCCTGTGACCGCTGAAGTGTTCCCCAACAGGAAGAGAACTGCACCAATCTCCTCAGAAGACAAACACAGGACATGGCGGACAGAGTACCCTTCATCGTCCAGTACTTCCCCAGAGCGGAGAAGCTACGACATCTTCTCCAGAGCCGTCAACATGTCATCGATGAAGACGAACATCTCGCCAAGGCCATCCCCACACCCCCACTTCTTGCCTTCAAACAACCGCACAACCTCAAACAGACCATTGTCCACAGCAAACTACCCAGCCTTCAGGAGAACAGTGACCACGACACCACACAACCCTGCCACAGCAACCTCTGCAAGACGTGCCGGATCATCGACACGCATGCCATCATCTCAAGTGAGAACACCATCCACCAGGTACACGGTACAACGTTGTCTACCTGATACGCTGCAGGAAAGGATGCCCCGAGGCATGGTACATAGGGGAGACCATGCAGACGCTACAACAACGGATGAATAAACACCGCTCGACAATCACCAGGCAAGAGTGTTCTCTTCCTGTTGGGGAACACTTCAGTGGTCATGGGCATTCAGTCTCTGATCTTCGGGTAACCGTTCTCCAAGGCAGCCTTCACGACACACGACAACGCAGAGTCGCTGAGCAGAGACTGATAGCCAACTTCTGCACATGAGGACGGCCTCAACCAGGATCTTGGATTCATGTCACACTATCTGTAACCCCCCACGACTTGCAAAATCTCACTAACTGTCCTGGCTGGAGACAATACACATCTCTTTAACCTGTGCTTAACCCTCTCTCCACTCACATTGTCTGTACCTTTAAGACTTGATTACCTGTAAAGACTCGCATTCCAACCATTATTTTGTGAATTGAGTTTGTGTCTTTATATGCCCTGTTTGTGAACAGAACTCCCACTCACCTGATGAAGGGGCAGCGCTCCAAAAGCTAGTGGCTTCTGCTATCAAATAAACCTGTTGGACTTTAACCTGGTGTTGTGAAACTTCTTACTGTGCTTTCCCCCCACAAGCAATGTTCACGTATTGTGAATTAGCCATGGTAAATGCGCGGGTGTGATGCTCTTTTGGAGATTTGGTGTAGGCTCAATGGACCGGGTGCCCTCTTTCTACACTGTTAGGGATTCTGTAGTTCTACAGTTCATTGAAAATGTTTTTGTGGTGATCAAATGATTACATGAATCCGAGAAGATAATGTTCACTCAACTTACTGGGAATGGGTACTGGTGAAGAATGAGAATATACTGTGGAATACTTCCATCTGCAAAAACAACTATAAAACCTGAAACATTACAAGGTCATGTTCCTCCTCAGACATTTGAATATGGATTGTCATAAGGCACAAAAATGTGCATGTGTGGGTAAGAGGCAAGATGGAAGTTTGCAGAATTTATTGACATTCACAGTTCAATCATCAATTTTGGCGGTTAATATACATGCTTTCATTTTAATATACCTTCCAAAAAGCAAGGTTGCTGAGCAAAGAAAATGTTTCATTGATGTAACCACATGACCAAGAAGAATGCACCACTATACTGGAGGAGTTCAAAAATGGTCTAGCATTTAAAACTTGCCAAAATTTTCAAAATTAACTTCAAAAATCTCTTAAAACAATTTATATAATTCTATGGATAGCAAGAGTACTTAAAACAGAACTGATCACAAATTAGAAGAGTTTAAACAGTTTAAAAAATGCCCACAGTTCATTAAACAGGAAGAGATTAAAATTCTAACAGACATTGCCTAAGCCTCGTGGCAAGCACAAGAACCGAAAGTCTGACACCTTTAGACTGGAGATAGCCTGACCAAAAGTACTGACCTATTAACATGACATGAAACAAACTTTCAATGGGTCAGCATCGGAATGTAATTCATCAAATTAGCATGATTGAATTGATAGAATATATGTACCAATTTAGAAAGTCTGCTCACCTAATTTACCACCCACTGATGCAAACAATTAAAGCTCTCCACACTTATATTCACAACCACTTCCCCCACTGTTGCAATACTACTCAAACAAAAATTGCATCATACAGAGTCTACGTTTGCCATCAACTGCAGGCGTTTATTTAAATTTCTCTTGCAGCAGGCGATTCTTACATAACCAATTATCAACGTATCTTAATTGCAACAGATGGTAATGAGAAAAAATAATTTGCTCAAGTTGTTGCTCAGACTTCTTCCACTCATGTTTGATTATCCCTTCGAATCAACCACAGATATGTTAATTGTGAAGTTAGCTATCCAGCAATAGATACAGGGAAAAAGCAACATAATGGCACAGAACATACTGTCCTGTTCGTACCACTGGACAAAGTAACAAATTATTTTAAACTATCTTTTGCGTAATCTATTCCAGTGACAAAGCATTTGCAAAATTTAAAAATAGTAGAATAAAATATCAACCTAACAACACTAGAATTTCTGCTACTCCTACTGTTCTGAAGCTCAGTCCATCGCAACTTTGCAAAATAATGTTATCAGAGATGATTCATAGTTTATTTTCTGTTGGGTAAAATTTATCCATCGTTCTTATGAATCTTGGACTCATCTTGTAATAGCACTTCCACAGTAAGCAGCCCAACATGACAAGTGCTATACAGAAAGTGTGCCTACCAATGTCACTCATCTTGTGGAATCATCCCTCAACTGGTGGTTTTGTCCCATATATTGGCAGAGGTTAATGGATGGTACCACTACTGCTAGGTGTGGCAGGTTGATAATTTCTCCTGGCATAAGCAGAATCTATGCTCAGCTATCCAGTGTGGGCCGGCATTGCAGGGAGGATACAAGCTCTTGAAGCAAAGGTAATCATGACCTTTAAGCAGTGTAAGAAGTTTAACAACACCAGGTTAAAGTCCAACAGGTTTATTTGGTAGCAAAAGCCACACAAGCTTTCGGAGCTGCAAGCCCCTTCTTCAGGTTCACTCACCTGAAGAAGGGGCTTGCAGCTCCGAAAGCTTGTGTGGCTTTTGCTACCAAATAAACCTGTTGGACTTTAACCTGGTGTTGTTAAACTTCTTACTGTGTTTACCCCAGTCCAACGCCGGCATCTCCACTTTAAGCAGTGAACATGCAAACTTTTGCTGCTGGTGATTTCCCAGTGCAATTAATAATTTGGATTTTGCCCAAGGTAAACAGCAAATCCAGAAGTGTTGACAGAAGCACATATCAGAACCAGTTCTGCAACATGACCAAAATACACTCAGCCCCATACAAACAAATATTTGATCCCAAAGAACTTTAGAAGGAACCAAATCACTAGCCACTCATTCCACTGATGGAAAATTTCATGTTAGGTTAGCTGACCTTAAGTATTTCCAAAGGTCTGCCCAATATTTTCTCCTTAACTGTGGCCGAGGGATAGTGAAAGGGCTCGGGTGCCTCAAATGACTTGAAGACCAATATCAAAGGAATGTTTCAGAACGTTAGTGGAAAAAAATGTTTTTTGTTCAATTATTTTGGATTAGGTGGAACGACTGAATGCATTTTTAAGTAGAGCACTGTGTAAAGGTCAGGCTACGAACTATTTTTAGCTGTAATTTGTAAAAATCCTCTCCAAGCATCACGTTTCTTGATATGCTCATTATTATTCAAGGATTAAAAGGAGGAAGATAATTACATGCTGCCCTGAGTATAACAAGCAATACCCCAAATACAAATCGCTACAAGGATTTAATACTACTCATCATTTTACTTCAGTTTTAAACCAAATGACAGATACTGAAAGTTTGGGAGAGCATGCTGTGAGGGCTGAACAGTAGATCTGTTTTGCTTACAATTTTAACCAGCCAGAACAAGGTGTAAACATGGATCTGCACAGATAAATTCCACACCACAATCTTTGAATATTGAAGGAAAATAACATTCTCAGGATTTGGATAGCTCTGGCAAAGTGGCAATAATGGTGTTTGGTTGCAACCAAGTAGCCCAATGGTCATTTTTTAAAAAACCTGATACCATATCCTCAACTTCAACTTGGGGGGTGGAAGGGTGGGGAGGGGGTGGAGGTGGGTGCATTCGCATGTGTTTCTCCTGGTCAATGAAAGCCATGCAAAATTAATTTACAAAGTGTCATGACTGAGACTGTCAGTAGAAGCAAAGGGATTTAAAAATCATAAGATGGTCATCAGACCTTAAAACTTTTCTACATCAATTGGACCATTCCCTAACTGGGTGTTTCATGCTACCCAATTGATGTGAATCACAACTATGCCTTCAACAAGTTTAAGTAGACAGCTACCAACATTTTAAACCCTTGAGGGTGGGGGCAGGTTAAAAAATAAATCAGGCTTCAGATTTATTTTTGTTCAAACAGCATTTATGTATTGTTATGGTGGGTTTTGAACATTCCTAGCCCACCAATATTACTGCGAGACTACTGCACCCAAAAGAATTTACCTGTAAAATTACTGTTAGAAAGTTACATCTATTTTCTGTTTCTGGTGGGTCTATCAACGTATTCCGAAGTGAAATGGGAGAAGTAATCATTCAGACTTTTATCATCATGTTAAATTTGTCTGAACCCAAGTTCTCATCAGTAAAGTTTGCAGGCAGTTCAGAGTTAATAATGGGATGAAATTCTTTCTTTTGCAGCTAAATGTTGTGACGACCATTGCATTAAAAGGTAAAATCAATTCTGAAAATAGGAACTGCATAGCTTGAGCTAAACTTGGCAAATTCTGACATACCTACCCATCTATCCCTTTTATATGCAGCCAAACACTCATTATGTTTTGGCAGACTCTAAATTGTTGATGTTTGCCCTCATGCATTTAAAGTCGGGTGAAACAGAAACACGATAGAAATCTGGAAAATTAGTAACATTTGAATTTACTGCCTTATGGATCTTTCCTTCTGCTAATTACTTCATAATATTTTGAAGTGGAGTTTGGAAATGTTTATGATCTGTCACCAGTAAGATCCCCCAAAAATCAGCCTCATATCCAAGTTCTCCTCCTGCTGGGAGAGGAAAACATTCTTCATGCTAAACTCTTTCTCCACAAGGTCACTCTACTGGTTGAGAAGGAGCACACACTGAGATGGGAGAATTTTCAAATGGCTTACCAACTCTCCTTTTCCAAGATAAGTAACATTTTGCAGAGTACTCTGTTTTGCTATTAAGTTGACAACAGTTACATGTCCATTAAAATGCTGCAGTTTAACATTGGGATTCAGCTCAGGCTCAACTTAGAATTGACTGCAGTAAATACACAAGTATCACAGAACTGTTAGAGTGAAGAACTCTCTGCCTAGCAGCACTGTGGGCGTACCTGTACCACATGTACTGCAGCAGTTCAAGATGGCAGCTCACCACCTTTTCAAGGGCAATAAATAAATCTCACAAATATGTAAAACAGGAGGGCACTTGGCCCATCGTGTCAGCACCGGCTCTCCGAATGAGCAACTCACCTGATGCCATTACCTCTCTTTTCAGGAAAGAGTTTAAATCCCTTTTGAATGCCTTGATTGAACCTGTCTGCACTAACATTCTCATTCGGAACATTCCAAAATTAGATGGTCTGGTCCCCTCCCTCAGTCTGATCCCTCTCTCTCTTTCCCTCCCCTCAGGATATGTCTCTCACCCCTTCCCTGTCTGCCAATCTCTCTATCATTACCTCCCCCTGCACTGTCTGTGTCTCTCTGCTTACCCCAGGTTGTCTCAGGCCTCACCCCGCAATTGATCAATCTGTTTCTCTTTCGATCCCCCCTCCCTCTGTGGCTCTCTCTCCTCTCCCCCTTCCCTGTGTGCGCGCGCGTCTCTCTCTCTCTCCTGCCCACCCTCATCTGTCTCTGGCTCTCCCCTCCTCGCTGTCTTCTTCCCTGTTCTGTCTCAAGGTTAAAAGTACACTCTCGTAAGATTTATTTTTATTAGACAGACAACTGCCAGACGTGCCCATCCTTCCAGTGGGAGCTAATAATTGACATATGAGAAGCTTGCATTTGAAGCAATTGGAATTGGAATCTTGGAATTTCACAGTAACTGCATTGCAGTGTTAATGTAAGCCTTGCTTGTGACTAATAAATAAGCTTTACTTTACTTTGTTTAATGCAATATCAAACAAGATAAACGGTCACTGGGCACAAGCTTAAATAAAGTAAAACAAAAATGTACAGGAGTGCAAAGACTATTACTACCATCCATTCCTTTATTAGCAGTGGCTTTCATCAGTTACAATGGGTTCGGCCCACAACTGTCAATGGTTCGGTTCATGGTGGAGTTGGGAGGAGGGAGGTTCTAGTATATTCCCCAACAGACCAGTTTTTCAAGTGGTTCGTTGATTTTTTTTCTTAAATCTTATTTGGATTGTAAATACTTGAACTACATTCAGCCAAATTTCACTCTATTTAATTTCTCAACCCCTCTTGTTGGACAAGGGTTGAAGCAAGCCACATTCTCGCCACTGCAAGCAAGGTTTCAAAATGCCTCTTCTTCAGGATATTGATGAAGCTAGTCACCATAAAGCTGCAAATCCTAGGGTGCACTGCGATGGTGTAGTATAATTAATTTACTGACATTTGTAAAGACCAATGAAATGGTAACTCCAAGCTCCAGTCAAATTAAATTATGCAATTGGCTATAGCCAAAGATTTATAGTACACTTGTGATATTCTGCTTTTCACATATTGTACTTCGATCAGTTCTCAATACACAAATTTTGATGAAGGGGAATAATTCTGGGCAAATGTACAAGGAGGCTAATGGGAAAAATTCAGTTGAAATATTCCACAGTACAGTATGAATGACTAACCTGGCAATCACCTCGCAACACAAATATTTTATTTGCTGTGGAGGGAACATTGCCGAGAAATAAATGCTCCACTGTCATTACAAGTATTTCTCATGCGATAGGGATTTGCGTTTACTCCCTAGATACAGTAACTGATACCATCAATTCATGGTGGTCCTTTCCCATTGCTGGTAGAACGTGGTTTACAGACAGTACAAACTCCTCAGACTATACCACATTAAAAAAAATTCAAGGTCTCAGTCTGTTGTTGATCTACGTTGATTCAGGTTTATTCTCAATACATTTTAAACCTGTTCTTATCCAGTGATAGATTCTACAGCAGCCTATTCTATACTCTGGATCTGAAGCTTAAACTTAATGCATACAAAGAAGAACAAAGAACAGTACAGCACAGAAACAGGCCCTTCGGCCCACCAGGTCTGTGTCGACACAGATGCCTCTCTAATCTGATATTTTCTTGTCTCTTCATGGTCCATTAAAGTTTATTAGTCACAAGTAAGGTTTACATTAACACCGCAATGAAGTTATTGTGAAATTCCCCTTGTCGCCGCATTCCGGCAGCTGTTTGGGTCAATTCCCCTAACCGGCACGTCTTTCAGACTGTAGACGAAAACCGCAGCACCCGGAGGAAATCCATGTAGACATGGGGAGAACATGCAGACTCCGCACAGACAGTGACCCAAACCAGGAATCCGCCTATTCATGTATCTATCCAGATGCCTCTTGAACATTGTTCTAGAATTTGCTTCCACCACCTTCTCGACAGTGCATTCCAGGCATTCACCACCTTCTGTGTGAAAGAATTGCCCCTTACATCTCTCTGAAACTTTCCCCCCCTCACTTTCAACCTGTGCCCGAGTGATTGACCCTTCGACCCCGGAAAAAAGACTGACTATCCACTCTATCCAAGCCTGTCATAATCTTGTAAATCTCTATCAGGTTAAGAAGGTTATCTCGGATTGCAACAGGATCTTGATCAATTGGGCCAGTGGGCTGACAAATGGCAGATGGAGTTTAATTTAGATAAATGCGAGTTGATGCACTTTTGTAGATTAAACCAGGACAGGACTTACTCAGTTAATGGTAGGGCATTGGGGAGAGTTACAGAACAAAGATCAAGGGGTACAGGCTCATAGCTCCTTGAAAGTGGAGTCACAGGTGGTGAAGAAGGCATTCAGCATGCTTGGTTTCATTGGTCAGAACACTGAATACAGGAGATGGGACGTCTTGTTGAAGTTGTACAAGACATTGGTAAGGCCACACTTGGAATACTGTGTACAGTTCTGATCACCTATTATAGAAAGGATATTATTAAACTAGAAAGAATGCAGAAAAGATTTACTAAGATGCTACTGGGACTTGATGGTTTGAGTTATAAGGAGAGGTTGGATAGACTGGGACATTTTTCTCTGGAGTGTAGGAGGCTGAGGGGTGATCTAATAGAGGTCTATAAAATAATGAGGGGCACAGATCAGCGAGACAGTCAATATCTTTTCCCAAAGGTAGGGGAGTCTAAAACTGGAGGGCATAGGTTTAAGGTGAGAGGGGAGAGATACAAAAGGGTCCAGAGGGGCAATTCTTTCACACAGAGGGTGGTGAGTTTCTGGAACAAGCTGCCAGAGGTAGTAGCAGAGATGGGTACAATTTTGTCTTTTAAAAAGCGTTTAGACAGTTACATAGGTAAGATGGGTATAGAGGGATATGGGCCAAATGCAGGCAATTGGGACTAGCTTAGGGGTTTTTTAAAAAAAGGGTGGCATGGACAAGTTGGGCCGAAAGGGCCTGTTTCCATGCTGTAAACCTCTGACTCTAGGTCCCCCTTCATCTTCCAACACTCCAATGAAAACAATCAAAGTATGTTCAATCTTTCTTCATAGTTCATATCCTCCAAACCAGGCAACATTCTGGTAAATCTCTTCTGCACCCTTTCCAATGCATCAACATCCTTCCAATAGTGTGGCGACCAGAATTGTACACAATACTCCAAATTCGGCCTAACCAAAGTCTTACACACCTGCAACATGATTTTCCAATTCCTATACTCAATGCACCGATCGATGAAGGCCAGCATGCCATACGCCTTCTTGACCAACCTGTCCACCTGAGTTGTCACCTTTGCATGCCGAGATCCCTCTGTATGCTAATCTTTCTAAGGGCTTCACCATTTATTGTATACTTTCCTTCTCCAGTAGAGCTTCCAAATCGCATCATCTCACATTTTGGGTTAAATGCCATGTGCCATCTTTCGGCCCAGGTCTCCAGCCAATTTATATCCTGCTGTGTCCTCTGACAATCCTCCTCACTATCCGCTACTCCCCCAGTTTTTGTATGATCAGCAAATTTACTAATCATTTTCCTCCAAATAATTTATATATATTACAAAAAACAGAGGCCCCAGCACTGATACTTGTGGAACACCGCTTGTCACAGATCTCCAGTTAGAAAAGTACCCTTCCACTGCTATTCTCTACTTTCGATGCCGAAGCCAATTTTGTATCTATCTTACCAGCTCACCTCGGATCCCATATGACTTCACCTTCCGTATCAGCCTGCCAGGAGGAGCCTTATTGAAGGCTTTACTAAAGTCCACGTATACAACATCCACTGGCCTGCCCAATTTTTCTTGACATTTCCCCAAAGAACACAATCAGGTGTTCTAAAAGGTATGGGTGTGAGATGAGGTGCAGGAGATGGGGAGAATCCTCCGTTTATTATAAATTGCAAGTCAATGGTGCGTAGAATTCTGCTAAATCTCATCCCTTCAAGAAATGGATAACTATTAAGCAGAGAAAACAGGACAGGCATGATGTAGAACAGTTGAGTGTTATGTGGGATGTTACACATCCATTCTGGCCAATAATTGAGTATGTAAAGGTTTAATAGGAGCACATTAAAAAAACCATCTTTAATCAGTTACTATTTATATCGCAAACTTGTAGTAAACAGTAATATTCAAAAACAGGTAATTTGCACACTAATCTGATAGGCTGCCTGTTTCCCACATTATAAACAAGGTTTCCAGAAAGGTAAATCAAAAAGGGGATTATTTTCTGCTCAATTTCTCACAACGGGAATCTGATATCAGACTGAACAGCCAAGGTACAAACATAGAACAAAGAACAGTCCAGCACAGAACAGGCCCTTCGGCCCACGATGTTGTGCCGAGCTTTATCTGAAACCAAGATCAAGCCATCCCACTCCCCATCATCCTGGTGTGCTCCATGTGCCGATCCAATAACCGCTTAAATGTTCCTAAAGTGTCTGACTCCACTATCACTGCAAGCAGTCCATTCCACACCCCAACCACTCTCTGCGTAAAGAACCTACCTCTGATATCCTTCCTATATCTCCCACCATGAACCCTATAGTTATGCCCCCTTGTAATAGCTCCATCCACCCGAGGAAATAGTCTTTGAACGTTCACTCTATCTATCCCCTTCATCATTTTATAAACCTCTATTAAGTCTCCCCTCAGCCTCCTCCGCTCCAGAGAGAACAGCCCTAGCTCCCTCAACCTTTCCTCATAAGACCTACCCTCCAAACCAGGCAGCACCTGGTAAAACCAGGCAGCATCCTGGTAAACCAGGCAGGTTCATTTTTATCTAAGATGTTTTGTTTTAAAGATACTGGCTTTATAATACAAAAAGTAAACCACTGATCACACAAATCTGTCGCCCAAAAATGCTGCTAAATCTCTAGGATAATTGAGTATACCAACACTTGAATTTTACCTGAAAAAGGGTCAGTATTTAATTGCATGGCAATATTAAGTATCCTTCTCCTAAATGCTTATTTGTTGACAAGGAATAAGGAACAGAAAAAAAAGTTATATTATTTTAGGTACTTCCTGATGTGAGCCCATGCAACATCCATGACACAGTGTAGGCTGGCCGGCACATGACCACTCTGAGGGAGGTACATCAGTACACCAAGGAATGTAAAGGTATTTCTTCACACCCCTCACTGTACCTCATCAGTTATAATTTCATTTTTTGTTTGATCTTTGTACTCTTTTTCTGAGCAATTTTCCACGTATTTGTACCTTTTTCAAATTGGCAGGCAATGAATGCTGCTAGGATCAGTGCCTGGGTCTCAGCTATTTACAATTTAAATTAATAACTTGGATAGAGAGAGACAGAGAATAATGTGTCTATGTTTGCTGACGATACCAAGCTAGGCGAGAAGTTAAGCTGTGGCTTGGACACAGAAAGGCTGCAAAGAGATATAGACAGGTTAAGTGAGTGGGGCGACAAGATGCCAAATGGAATATAAAGTGCAGGAGTGTGAAGTTATCCACTTTGGTCACAAGAATAGAAAAACAGAATATTTCTTTCAAATAATGAGGAACTTGAATGTTTTGTGAGACTTGGGTGTGCTCACACAAGGAGTCTGAAAGTTTGCATGCAGGTGCAGCAAGCAATTAGGAAGGCAATGGCATGTTGGCCTTTATTGTAAGGGAATTAGAATAGATGAATAAATAATTTTTGCAACTATTCTACCAGGTTTTGGTGCGATCACATCTTGAATACTGTGTACAGTTTTGGTTTCCACATTTAAGAAAGGGTATACTCAATTGGAGGTGGTACAACAAAGGTTCATTAAATTGGACCCTAGGATGATGGAGTAGTCCTACAATGAAATGCTAAGTAAATTGGGATTATATTCTTTGGAATTTAGAAAAATGTGGAACAATCTAAAACATAGTGGATCTAAAACAAGGCGGTAGAGTCACAGGATAAGGGGCCGATCATTTAACATAGAACTAGGAGCAGGAGTCAACTATTCAATATGATCATGGCTGACCCTCTATCTCAGTGCCATACTCCAGCGTCCCCCCATATCCTTTAACACCTTTAGAGTCTACAAATCTACTTCCTTCTTAAATATATTCAGTGATTTGGCCTCCACAGCCCTCTGTGGTAGAGAATTCCACATGCACACGACCCTCAGTGAAGAAATCTTTCTTCAGCTCTGTCCTCAATGGCCTATCCCATATCCACTCTGCTCCCTTGTTCTGGACCTTCCAGCCAGAGGAAATAACATCCCTGCATCCAGCCCTGTCAAAGTTTCATACGGTTCAATGAGATCCTCTTGAATTTTTCTAAATTCCAGTGGCTACAAGCTCAGTTGATCCAATCTATCCTCATACAATAATCCTGCCATCGCAAGAATTACTCTGGTGAACCTTCACTGCACTCCCTTTATGGTACGTATATCTTTTCTTAGATATTTAGACCCAAACTGCGCATAATACTCCAGGTGTGGTCTCACCAAGCTGCAGTAAGATATCCTTGCTCCTGTACTCAAGTCGTCTTGCAATGAAGGCCAACATAGCATTTGCCTTCCCAACTGCTTGCTGTGCCTGCATGCTTGCTTTCAGTGACTGGTGTACTTGGACACCCAGGTCCCTTTGTACGTCACCATTTCCCAATCTACAACTATTTAAATAACACTCTGCCATTTTGTTTCTCCGCCTGAAGTGGATAACATCACATTTATCATCATTATACTGCATCTGCCACATGTTCGCCCACTCTGAGATGAGGAGAAATTAAAGTAAAGCTTATTTATTAGTCACAAGTAAGGCTTACATTAACACTGCAATGAAGTGACTGTGAAATTCCTCTAGTCGCCACAGTCCAGCGCTTGTTTGGGTCAATGCACCTAACGAGCATGTCTTTCAAAATGTGGAAGGAAACCGGAGCATCCGGAGGAAACCCACGCAGACACGGGGAGAACGTGCAGACTCCACACTGACAGTGACCCCAAGTCAGGAATCAAACCCGGATCCCTGGCGCTGTGAAGCGGCAGAGCTAACCACTGTGCTACCGTGCCGTCCCTAAAAGAGTTATAAATTTTTGGAATTCTCTACCCCGAAGGATTGTGAATAGTCCATTGTTGAATACATTTAAGACTGGGATAGATAGATTTTGGGCTCTCAGAGAATTAAGGGTTTATGGAGAACGGGCGGAAAAATAGAGTTGAAGCCCAAGATCAGCCATAACAGTCCACATGGTCTACTCCTGCTCCTATTTAGTGTTCTTGCATTACATTCTGGACCTTTGGCGTTTTCTAACATTAAAGACATTATAAAAATGCATGTTGCTGTAAGCTGAAATGAACAATGTGAAAGTGAATTGTCACCATTGAACTACCTGGAATGTGCACAGGTTGACTGGGGAGACAAGGATTTGGGAGAAGAGGACAATTTTAGGCCACAAGAATATGTACAGTTCACACAGCCCACCTAAATTTAGTGCAGCGACTTGGGAGTATAGCAATAGAATCATAGAAACGTTACAGCACAGAAGGAAGCCATTCGGCCTACCTTGTCCATACCAGTCCGAGGACACCCAGATGCCCTTTTTAATCCAACCTTCCTGCACCCGGCCTATAGCCCTCTAGCTTACAGCATCTTAGGTGCCATAGAACCATAGAACATTACAGCACAGAAACAAGCCTTTTGGCCCTTCTTGGCTGTGCTGAACCATTTTTCTGCCTAGTCCCACTGACCTGCACCTGGACCATATCCCTCCACACCCCTCTCATCCATGTATCTGTCCAAGTTTTTCTTAAATGTTAAAAGTGAGCCCGCATTCACCACTTCATCTGGCAGCTCATTCCACACTCCCACCACTCTGTGTGAAGAAGCCCCCCCGAATATTCCCTTTAAACTTTTCCCCCTTCACCCTTAACCCATGTCCTCTAGATTTTTTCTCCCCAAGCCTCAGTGGGAAAAGTCTGCTTGCATTCACTCTATCTATGCCCATCATAATTTTATACACCGCTATCAAATCTCCCCTCACTCTTCTACGCTCCAGGGAATAAAGTCCTATTCTGATTCGCTTCAGATCAGCCATGATCTTGTTGAATGGCGGGGCAGGCTCGAAGGGCCAGATGGCCTACTCCTGCTCCTATTTCTTATGTTCTAACCTATTCAACCTTTCTCTGTAACTCAGTTTCTCAAGTCCCGGCAACATCCTTGTAAACCTTCTCTGCACTCTTTCAACCTTATTAATATCCTTCCTGTAATTAGGTGACCAAAACTGCACGCAATACTCTAAATTCGGCCTCACCAATGTCTTATACAACCTCACCGTAACATTCCAACTCTTATACTCAATACTTTGATTTATAAAGGCCAATGTACCAAAAGCACTCTTTACGACCCTATCTACCTGTGACGCCACTTTTAGGGAATTATGTATCTGTATTCCCAGATCCCTCTGTTCTACTGCACTCTTCAGTGTCCTACCATTTACCTTGTATGTTCTACCTTGGTTTGTCCTTCCAAAGTGCAATACCTCACACTTGTCTGCATTAAACTCCATCTGCCATTTTTCAGCCCATTTTTTTAGCTGGTCCAAATCCCTCGGCAAGCTTTGAAAACCTTCCTCACTGTCCACTACACCTCCACTCTTTGTATCATCAGCAAATTTGCTGATCCAATTTACCACATTATCATCCAGATCATTGATATAGATGACAAACAACAATGGACCCAACACCGATTCCTGTGGCACACCACTAGTCACAGGCCTCCACTCAGAAGCAATCCTCCACTACCACTCTCTGGCTTCTTCCATTGAGCCAATGTCTAATCCAATTTACTACCTCTCCATGTATATCTAGTGACTGAACCTTCCTAACTAACCTCCCATGCGGGACCTTGTCAAAGGCCTTACTGAAGTCCATGTGGACAACATCCACTGCCTTCCCTTCATCCACTTTCCTGGTAACCTCCTCGAAAAACATGATCTACCACGCACAAAGCCATGTTGACTCTCCCTAATAAGTCCCTGTCTATCCAAATATTTGTAGATCCTATCTCTTAGTACTCCTTCCAATAATTTAACTACTACTGACGTCAAACTTACCGGCCTATAATTTCCCACATTACTTTTTTGAGCCTTTTTTAAACAACGGAACAACATGAGCTATCCTCCAATCATCCGGCACCTCACCCGTGGATACCGACATTTTAAATATATCTGCCAGGGCCCCTGCAATTTCAACACTAGTCTCCTTCAAGGTCCGAGGGAATACCCTGTCCGGTCCTGGGGATTTATCTACTCTGATTTGCCTCAAGACAGCAAGCGCCTCCTCCCCTTTAATCTGTATAGGTTCCATGATCTCCCTACTTGTTTGCCTTATTTCCATAGACTCCATGCCAGTTTCCGTAGTAAATACGGATGCAAAAAACCCATTTAATATCTCCCCCATTTCTTTTGGTTCCATACATAGCCGACCACTCTGATCTTCAAGAGGACCAATTTTATCCCTTACTATCCTTTTGTTCTTAATATACCTGTAGAAGCTCTTAGGATTATCCTTCACCTTGTCTGCCAAAGCAACCTCATGTCTTCTTTTAGCCCTCCTGATTTCTTTCTTAAGTAGTTTCTTGCACTTTTTATACTCCTCAAGCATCTTATTTGCTCCCTGTTGCCTATACATGTCATACATCTCTCTCTTCTTCTTTATCAGAGTTCCAATATCCCTCGAGAACCAAGGTTCCTTATTCTTATTCACTTTGTCTTTAATCCTGACAGGAACATACAAACTCTGCACTCTCAAAATTTCTCCTTTGAAGGCCTCCCACTTACCAATCACATCCTTGCCAGAGAACAGCCTGTCCCAATCCACACTTTTTAGATCCTTTCTCATTTCTTCAAATTTGGCCTTTTTCCAGTTTAGAACCTCAACCCAAGGACCAGATCTATCTTTATCCATGATCAAGTTGAAACTAATGGCGTTATGATCACTGGAACCAAAGTGTTCCCCTACACACACTTCCGTCACTTGTCCTAACTCGTTTCCTAATAGGAGATCTAATATTGCATCCTCTCCAGTTGGTACCTCCATATATTGATTTAGAAAATTTTCCTGAACACATTTTACAAACTCTAACCCGTCTAGACCTTTAACAGTATGGGAGTCCCAATCTATATGTGGAAAATTAAAATCCCCTACAATCACAACTTTATGTTTCCTGCAGTTGTCAGCTATCTCTCTGCAGATTTGCTCCTCCAATTCTCGCTGACTATTGGGTGGTCTATAATACAACCCCATTAATGTGGTCATACCTTTCCTGTTTCTCAGCTCCACCCATATGGCCTCGGTAGACAAGCCCTCTAATCTGTCCTGCCTGATCAGTGCTGCAACATTTTCCCTGACTAGCAATGCCACCGCCCCTGCCCCCCCCCCCCCCCCCCCGCCACCCTTCATCCCTCTGCCTCTTTCACGTCTGAAACTTTGGAACCCTGGAAGATTGAGCTGCCAGTCCTGCCCCTCCTGTAGCCAAGTTTCACTAATAAGAACATAAGAACATAAGAAATAGGAGCAGGAGTAGGCCATCTAGCCCCTCGAGCCTGCCCCGCCATTCAATAAGATCATGGCTGATCTGACGTGGATCAGTACCACTTACCCGCCTGATCCCCATAACCCTTAATTTCCTTACCGATCAGGAATCCATCCATCCGCGCTTTAAACATATTCAGCGAGGTAGCCTCCACCACCTCGGTGGGCAGAGAATTCCAGAGATTCACCACCCTCTGGGAGAAGTTGTTCCTCCTCAACTCTGTCTTAAACCGACCCCTCTTTATTTTGAGGCTGTGTCCTCTAGTTTTAACTTCCTTACTAAGTGGAAAGAATCTCTCCGCCTCCACCCTATCCAGCCCCCGCATTATCTTATAAGTCTCCATAAGATCCCCCCTCATCCTTCTAAACTCCAACGAGTACAAACCCAATCTCCTCAGCCTCTCCTCATAATCCAAACCCCTCATCTCCGGTATCAACCTGGTGAACCTTCTCTGCACTCCCTCCAATGCCAATATATCCTTCCTCATATAAGGGGACCAATACTGCACACAGTATTCCAGCTGCGGCCTCACCAATGCCCTGTACAGGTGCATCAAGACATCCCTGCTTTTATATTCCATCCCCCTCGCGATATAGGCCAACATCCCATTTGCCTTCTTGATCACCTGTTGTACCTGCAGACTGGGCTTTTGCGTCTCATGCACAAGGACCCCCAGGTCCCTTTGCACGGTAGCATGCTTTAATTTGTTTCCATTGAGATAGTAATCCCATTTGTTATTATTTCCTCCAAAGTGTATAACCTCGCATTTATCAACGTTATACTCCATTTGCCATATCCTCGCCCACTCACTCAGCCTGTCCAAATCTCTCTGCAGATCTTCTCCGTCCTCCACACGATTCACTTTTCCACTTATCTTTGTGTCGTCTGCAAACTTCGTTACCCTACACTCCGTCCCCTCCTCCAGATCATCTATATAAATGGTAAACAGTTGCGGCCCGAGTACCGATCCCTGCGGCACGCCACTAGTTACCTTCCTCCAACCGGAAAAACACCCATTTATTCCGACTCTTTGCTTCCTGTCGGATAGCCAGTCCCCAATCCACTTTAACACACTACCCCCAACTCCGTGTGCCCTAATCTTCTTCAGCAGCCTTTTTATGGGGCACCTTATCAAACGCCTTTTGGAAATCCAAAAACACCGCATCCACCGGTTCTCCTCCATCAACCGCCCTAGTCACATCTTCATAAAAATCCAACATGTTCGTCAAGCACGACTTTCCCCTCATGAATCCATGCTGCGTCTGATTGATCGAACCATTTCTATCCAGATGCCCTGCTATCTCCTCTTTAATAATGGATTCCAGCATTTTCCCTACTACAGACGTTAAGCTGACCGGCCTATAGTTACCCGCCTTTTGTCTCCTTCCTTTTTTAAACAGCGGCGTAACATTAGCCGTTTTCCAATCAACCGGCACTACCCCAGAATGCAACGAGTTTTGATAAATAATCACTAACGCATCCACTATTACCTCTGACATTTCTTTCAATACCCAATGGCTATAATGTCATAATTCCATGTGTCAATCCACTCCCTCAGCTCGTCTGCCTTCCCCACAATACTCCTGGCATTGAAATAGACACACCTCAGAAGATTATTACCACCACAGACAACCCTTCTATTTGTGATTTTGCATGAACTATTAACATCATTTATTTTCACCAACGCTCCACTATCTGCTTTGGCACTCTGGTTCCCATCCCCCTGCAAATCTAGTTTAAACCCTCCCCAATAACACTAGCAAACCTCCCTGCAAGTATATTGGTCCCCTTGTAGTTAAGGTGTAACCCGTCTCTCTTGTACAGGTCTCACCTGCCCCAGAAGAGGTCCCAATGATCTAGAAATCTGAAAGCCTGCCCCCTACACCAGTTCCTCAGCCACGTGTTCATCCGCCCGAGCATCCTACTCTTACCCTCACTGCCATGTGGCACAGGTAGCAATCCTGAGATTACTACCCTCGGGGTCCTGCTTTTTAACTTCCTACCAAGCTCTCTATACTCACTCTTCAGGGCCTCCTCACTCTTCCTTCCTACGTCATTGGTACCGATGTGTACCATGACATCTGGCTGATCACCCTCCCACTTCAGAATGCTGTGCACGCGATCAGAGACATCACAGACCCTGGCACCCGGGAGGCAACAAACCGTCCAGGAGTCCGTCACGACCACAGAACCTCCTGTCTGTACCTCTGACTACCGAGTCCCCTATCACTACCGCTCTCCTCTTCTTCCACCCTCCCTTCTGCGCTGCAGAACCAGACTCAGTGCCAGAGATCCGGCTGCCGCAGCTTGCCCCAGGTAAGGCACCCCCCACAACAGTATCCAAATCGGTATACCTGTTGTGGAGGGGAGGGGAACCCTGCTCTGCCTGCCCTTTCCCTCACTTGACGGTAACCCAATTACCTGTGCTCTGTGCCTTTGGCGTAACTGCCTCCCTGAAGCTACTAGCTATAAACTCCTCATTCTCCCGAATGATCTGGAGGTCATCCAGCTCCGGGCTCCAGTTCCCTAACGTGGATGCACCTCCTGCAGGTGTCGTTGTCAGGGGCACCGGAGATCTCCCTGACTTCCCACATCCTGCAAGAGAAGCATTCCAACATCCTGCCTGGCATTCTTTCTACTCCGAACAGACAAAAACAACTTACCGGAACCTACCCTCGCCTCTGCCTGTTCACGCCAGAGCCTGTTTGAGCCAAAGCCGTCCCACTCTGCTCCCTCTCACTCCGCCGCCCGCTCACAACGCTGCCCGCTGGATAGAGTGGTCTGCTTTTTAAACCTTCCATGCGCTACTGGCTGACGTCAAGCGCCTGCGCAGTCTCGCCTTCCACTCGGTGCCTCCCTTGCTCCGATTCAAAAAATTCACTGGGACCTACTTCTGGTTTTACACTCCCGGCTGCCTTAGAGAAAAAAAAATCCGAAAAAAAAAGAGTAAGTTAAAAATACCTCTTACCTACGAGCTCTCCTCACTTGAACCACCACTCTCGCTGCTCCTCTGGATTCAGGCCAGATTCAGGTGCTTCTTCAAAGAGTTTAGAGTCTCTGCCTCCATACAGAGAGCGAATTCCAGACACCCACCGCCATTTACGTAAAAAGTCCTACCTCATGCCCCCTCTACACCTACTGCCACTTAGCTTGAATCTAGGCCCCATGGTTCTCAAATTCTCCACCAAGGGAAAGAATCTTATCCTGTACACACACACTTTTCCCTTCAGTGTTCAACATCACCCTTTAACTAGAAGGATCTTTAATTGTACATTTGGAATACAATCAATCGATCATAATTTGAGCCTGCAGTATGTCTTACTATTGTTCTGCATGTGGATCCATAATTTAAATTAAATTTATTAGATGAATAATAAAAACAAAAACAATGCAACAGCTAATCAATTAACTGAAGTACGGTCAAAGTACATTTGTTTGGGTACAATTGAGAAGTCAGGATGGATGACAGTTGGGTGTGTTACATCTTGTCTTGTGAATTACACGGCTTATATGGACTGCAGCAATTCAAGGCGGCAGTTCACTGCCACCTCAAGGGTAATGAGGGATGGGCAACAAATGCTGACCTAGTCAGTGATGCTCACATTCCATGAATGAATAAATTCCATCAAATCAGTTTTGCCCACATAAAGGGGGTAAAACGCAAAGTATTATTACCAGCATTATTTATGTATTCAATGAGTTGCAACATCGTAATTTGTTCAAGTACAGCGAAACATGCCAAGTCTGGCAGAAAGAAAGTTGACTTGTGTGTAAATCTAAAAATACACACCAGAAATTGTGGCTCCTCTCACAGGCAAGATGTTGCAGTGTGGCAGTAGCTAACAGCCATTTTTTTCCTTCTGAAAAGTTACATAAATGGCTGGATTTTAACATCTTTTAAGATTTAAAATGAGTTCACATCAAATTGGAATGACGCTGATTTTTAAAAAAAAACTATATTCTCCACAGATTACAGAACATGTGCCATGGAGTACATGTACAAGGCCACAATTGTTTTATTGGGGTGGGTCGGAAGAAAGAGGAGACCACACACTCAGATCAAGTTATAAATCACTTGTGACCTTTGAGCAATTTACCCACAACATGACTTCAATCCTGTGATGCATTGCTGCCTGGGGTAAACAGCTAAATATTTTGAGCTATTCTTCCCAAGATTAACAGTTACTTAAAATTTAAACTTGCTATGAGCAGGGCCATTTTGGCAGATTGTGTTGGGTATCCAGCTCCCACAGAAATATGTGAATGATGAACAACACCGTATCATGTGGATCAGACTGCAAATCATGGGGATTAAACTAAACATCTGAAAATACCACAAGAGGATAGGAAATGACTAACTGGTCTACTGACACAAAAGCAAAATTCTGCCGGTGCTGAAAATGAAGTCAAATCAGATTAAGCCTGTCCTGTGTCACGGTATAAAAAGGTACACACACCATCAATCTCATTTCTTCTCCCGCTTTCAGGCAGTCTCCGAGACCTGGTCAGAAATTGATCAACCAGCTGTATTAAAAAAAAAATGGAGCTAAAGCAAACATTTGGTTTTTGTGGTACTCGGACCTAACAAGACAAAAGCCCAAATACATTCTGCTGACAAGGTCAGTAAAAAAAAGAAAAAACTGGACAAGATTGCCTCTGTCTACATCAACAGGGGTGAAGTGGAAATGATCAAGGGCTTCAAGTTTCTAAGTGTCAGATCATCAATAATCTGTCCTTGTCTCCCCATGCTGACATTATAGTTAAGAAAGCCCGCTTTCGCCTGTACTTTCTCAGGAGGCCAAGGAAATTTGGCACGTCTGCTACGACTCTCACCAACTTTTATAGATGCACCATAGAAACTATCCTTTCCAGATGTATCACAGCTTGGTATAGCTCCTGCTCTGACCAAGACCACAAGAAACTACAAAGGGTTGTGAACGTAGCCCAGTCCATCACGCAAATCAGCCTCCCATCCATTGACTCCGTCTACACTTCCTGCTGCCTCAGAAAAGCAGCCAGCATAATCCAAGGACACCACGTGCCCTGGACGTGCTCTCTTTCACCTTCTTCCATCAGGTAAAGATACAAAAGTCTGAGGTCACTTACCAACCGACTCAAGAACAGCTTCTTCCCTGCTGCCATCAGACTTTTGAATGGACCTACCTTATATTAAGTTGATTTTTCTCTACATCCCAGTTATGACTGTAACACTATATTCTGCCCCATCCTCTTCCTTCTCCCCTATGTACTCTGTGATTGGTATGCTTTGTTTGCAAGAAACAATACTTTTCACTGTACACCAACACGCCACAATAATAAACTAAATCAAATGTCTTGCTATTATACAACATTTAAAGCAGCTTGGAAAGGAAGACATTGTAGCATGACCTTGGACCACTTGTTTCTCCCCCCCTCCCCCGCATTCTTTGTCCATATATTTTCAAAAAATGTCTTTTGTTTTAATAGTGAACGGTGATAACCTCAAGGTAGTCAACCGTGCAAGGCTGACGATCTAACACAAGTAATTGAATCTGCAGAATTGCAGAAATGATGACTGGCTAATGACTTTCTGCTGGTGCTTGGCACCTTTGAATTGCCTGTCTCAGCAGTTCATACACATCAGTTTCCCACCAAAGCTATTAACGCTCGCAGTTCAAAAAAAACAAGCCGAACAGCTGTTAGAATTTAGAGTACAGTAAACAGGGTCACTTCTTGTTAACGTTTGCCAATGATTTACAAAGCGCATGTGCATGAGTAACCCATTTTGATTTCATACTTTTAGCTCGGTGTTATTTCCCTTTTTTATTTGTTACACGTGTTTAACTTTTTCAAAATATTGTCAAACATTTTAATGCATTCACACTTTAAACAAAAATTACATAGATTAGTTTTAACCTTGTCTTATAGTTCCATTCTTCATTGCACAAGAGTATGATTTTCAAAATCTCTTGAACGCACTCTTTATCGCTCTTTCAGTTTGGAAACAAACATCATCGTGGGCCGAAGGGCCTGTTCTGTGCTGTACTGTTCTATATCCAACAGCTGGGAATGTTCATCATTCATTGTGAGTGTTGCTAATCAAACTCTGCTCCCTTGCAATAAATTTGTTAATTGAGCTGGTTGAGGGGAGGATGTTGAATCTATTTTCTTCCTTTAACCAGGCCTCCAAGCCAGCTGGTTCAGCCCCCCCCACCCCCCCCAGGTCAGCTGGGAAGACTAATGTGAGATAGTACAGTTATGTTTTGGATAGACAACATGAAACTGAAGTCTGCTCTGCCCTTCTACATTTGAGAAGAGGAGTAGACCGTTCAACCTGAAGAGAACAAACCTGACATGAATTTACTCCAAGGTGCTCTGTCCCTCTCGCATGGCAGTGACATTTAGCTACTAATTAAGCAATTCATATACTTGCAGCTGCTCATAAACTGCTAAGGTCAATTGTAAACTACTTCTGAATTTCAGGTTTCTGATTGAGGTCTTTCTACTTATTTAATTTAAAAATGATGGTTTTGCACTTGTATGGAGTCAGTAGTTACTCTATTTCAAAGAGTGGGGTCCCGAGGCATGGTACATTGGGGAAACCATGCAGACACTACGACAACGGATGAATGAACACCGCTCGACAATCATCAGGCAAGACTGTTCTCTTCCTGTGGGGGAGCACTTCAGCGGTCACGGGCATTCAGCCTTGGATCTTCAGGTAAGCGTTCTCCAAGGCGGCCTTTCACGACACACGACAGCACAGAGTCGCTGAGCAGAAACTGATAGCCAAGTTCCGCACACATGAGGACGGCCTAAACCGGGATGTTGGATTTATGTCACATTATCAGTAACCCCCACAGCTTGCCTCCTGGGCTTGTAGAATCTCACTAGCTGTTCTGTCTGGAGACAATACACATCTCTTTAACCTGTGTTTAATGTTCCCTCCACCCACATTGTCTGTACCTTTAAGACCTGGCTGGCTGGAGGATTCGCATTCTAATTAGTATTCTGTAACTTGATTTTGTGTCTCTGTGCCCTGTTTGAGAGCACATTTCCACTCCATCTGACGAAGGAGCAGCGCTCCGAAAGCTAATGGTATTTGCTACCAAATAAACCTGTTGGACTTTAACCTGGTTTTGTGAGACTTCTTACCGTGTTCTCCAGTGAAAGGCATTGGAAATAAGTTTGTAACAGATCTCCCTTTAAATAGAAGTAACTGCTTTTTGATTCTGGTGTCTTATTTATCACCCTTGTAGTGGTAACAAGTTTGTGCCTCTCCTATAAATAATTTATTGACCTTTATCATTCACCTGCTTAAAATGTGGTTTTCTGCCAAAGTGCAAGACATTACCTTAAAAATTAATTTGAACGATAAACATCCTGCCTAAAGGAGTGCACTTATGTTCAGAACTCGCTACTCCCTTCTGATCTTGAATGGTGCTTCTAATGCAACCCACTACTCATTTCAGAGTTCAAGAATAAAGAATGAAATACAGCTGTGATCATTCAAGAACAATTGAGTCCTTCCCCAGTTATTAATTTGCTTAGACAAGTACAGGGCTAACATAAACCATCACTGGAGACTTTTTGAACAACCAAATTGCTATTGCCATTGTAAACTTATATACTTTGTGAATTTTGCAACCATCGTCTGCCTTTGTGAATGTCCTCGGCCTAGTTAAAAAAGTGGAAACCAAAATGATGTGAACAAATTCTAAATCTCCTCTGTTCCTTGCCATTGGTGACTTCCACAGTTAAACTTTTAGCAGTATTTTAGGAATACAACATAACGTGCAAGTATGCTGAAGAAAACTACACAAGATAGAGTGCAGCACCGAAGTGTATTCCCAGAGACATAAAGGCAAAGCCCACTTTATACAGAAGGGTTTTGTAGGGATGTAAAAATAGGATATCAGGCTGTTTTAAGAAATGCGTTAAGCAATTAAGCTGCAGTGAAGACAAATATTTCACAAAATTAACCCTTGCAGATGCTGAGGAGAGTAAAACACAGAAACGATGCTGTAGTGGTGTCATAGCTTAATGCAAATTACATAAAACCCAATTTAAGTAATAATTAAAATGCAATAAATAAGTCAACATAGATTTTAAAAAGATAGATCATGTTTAACCAACCTTATCGAATGGATACGGTGTACATGACTTTCAGAAGACATTCAAGAAGTTGCCACATAAGAGACTCATGATAAAGGTCAGCGTGTGGAGTCAGTCAGGTCACAGCACGGATTGAAAAGTGGCTACAAAATTGATACAAAACAGAAGATAGAAGTGAATGGAAGATTTTTGGACTGAAGGTGGTGTTTGACAAAAATCCATCTGGGACCACTGTTGTTCACCTATTCTGAAGTTTAAAAGTAAAGTTTGTTTATTCGTCACAAGTAAGGCTTACATTAACACTGCATTGAAGTTACTGTGAAATTCCCCTAGTCGCCACAGTCTGGCGCCTGTTTGGGTCAATGCACCTAACCAGCATGTCTTTCAGAACGGGGGAGGAAACCAGAGCATCTGGAGGAAACCCACGCAGACACGGGGAGAACGTGCAAATTCCACACAGTGACCCAAGCCGGGAATCGAACTCGAGTCCCTGGCGCTGTGAGGCAGCAGTACTAACCACTGTGCTACCATACCACCCATTGATTTACCTTCAGAAATTGAAGGCATCCTGTCAAAGTTTGCAAATGAATGCACCAAAGTACAGCAAGTCAAACAAACACAGAGTGACAGAAAAACGGCAACTGTATTCAATATACTGAAGGTGAGATAGCTCATTTTGGGAAGAGGAACAAGGAGGCAACTTATTCCTTGGAAGTCAAGATATTAAATGGAACAAAGATCTGGGAATACAGACACACAATGGTAGCAACACAAGTCAATAAGCTGTGAAGAGTGCAAATAAATTACTGGGATAAAGCAAAATTCTGCGGATGCTGGAATCTGAAACAAAAAACAGAAAATGCTAGCAAATCTCAGCATGTCTGACAGCAAATCTCAGCATGTCTGGAGAGAGAGAATAGAGCCAACGTTGCGATTCAGGATAATTGAGATTTATACTAAGGGGGGGGGTTAGGTAATGTTGAGTTTATACAAAATCTTGGTTGGGCCATACTTGAGTGTTACTGGGTGCAGTTCTTGTGTCCATACGACAAAGAAAATTGAAGCATTGGGGAACGTGCAGGAAAGGTTTACAAGGAGGTTACCAGGGTTGGAAGGATGCAACTTCAGGACAGATTGAGCTGGTTGGCACTTCTTCCACCAGAAAAGAGAAGGCTTGAAGAATAGCACTGGTTGACAAACTGACTTTAAGGGGGCACCTTAAAAATAATACGACTGAATTGATGTTAGAGGGGAGAAGGAAGAGCCTAAAACCAAGATTTCAAATTTAAATAAGACCAGCTTTGGCAGGATGAGTAACAAAATGATCAAAGTAAACTGGGTAAACTACTAACAAGTAAAACCAGAATAAAAGAACGTGAAATAGTCGAACAATTTTCGTGTACGATACAAATGAGCTAAAAGACTACCAAAGACAAATGCAAGGAAAAATAGAAACCACGTGAACTAAGCTACAAAAGCACTGAGGGGATACAACAAAGGTAACAAGAGGTCCAAAAACGCAATGTGACAAAAAGACTTGCTAAGAATAACAAAGCCAACAGCAATAATTTCCATAATTATGTTAAGAGAAAGAGAGAAGCAAGATGGAATGTGGGTTCAGTAAAGACAGATATAGGTGAGACTGTGATGAATGAGGAGGAAGTGGTAAATTTGTTAAATGAGTACTTCGTATCTGTTTTCACAGCGAAGCAAGAGGATAAAATACCACCTGTACAATTGAATCCAAAAATAGTTCAACAAAAGTGCTTTAAATTTAAATAAAATGGAGAAGATAAAAATAATGAGATTTAAAGTAGAAAATGTTGCAGGATTTGATGGTTTCCACTTTATTACTAAAGTGAGGAAATTGCAGATGTACGAGTCATAATTTTCTAAAGTTCTCTGGTTTTAATAGTTGTTCCTTTAGCCTGGAAAATTGCTATTATTTAAAGAAAGGAAGGAAGGAGAAACCTCTCCATCAGTTTAACATTAATTATGTGCAAGTTAGAGACTGAGGGTGAGAACTTGGGCAAGTACGAGCAATCACAGTCAACATGCCTACATTAAAAGGGCGCATCTATCTGACTAATTAAGTTCATTGTTATGAGAAGGTCCCAAGTATAGAGAATTGGGGAGGGTCTGCAAATGTTGTCTATAAACATTTCCCCAAGACATCTGCTAATAATCTCTTGTGCAGAACCTTATCAAACACAAGGGCCTGTAGAATTGGAAACAACCTTGAAGCATGGATATTTATTATTTTTGAGGGTTACAGGAAAGAGAATAGTGAAGAACGGCAATTCTCCGATTGATTAAGAGTGCAGAGAGTTAATTCAAAGGGCCTTTATCTCAAAGGGGGGGCTTGAATTCAAAAACAAGGATGTGATGCCTCAACTCTACAGAGGTTTGGTCAGATCCCATTCAGGGGACTAGATACAATAGATACACCTTGGATGAAAGTGAGTGAGAGCTGAGTCCCTGAAACTGCAGATTACTTTAAGTTGTGTGAATGGGAGGAGTTATAAAACAACATAAACACAATAAGTGAGTGGGAGAATAAATGGTACGCAGAGTTCAATGTGGAGAATTGTGAGGTCAACCACTTTTAATCAAAGACAGGTCGTAATATTTTCTTAATGGCGAGTCTGAGATGTGGAGGAGCAAAGGGATTTGTGTGTCCATATCACTGAAAAAGAGAGCGCAGAGTTAATTCAAAGGGCCTTTAACTCAAAGGCTTGAATTCAAAGACAAGGATGTGATGCCTCAACTCTACAGAAATTTGGTCAGATTCCATTCACGCAACTAGATTCAATTTTGGATGCCAAACCTCAGGCAAGAAAAATTGCCTTCAGAAGGAGTAAAGCAAAGATTCACCAGAATGGTACCGGGGCTTAAGAAGGTTAAAAGTGTGAGGTTAATCTATCTCAAAGTTGCTTGTATCCCAACCTTAGAAAGTTGAGCAGTCATCTACTAGAGATCTTTAAAATGATGATGTGTAGACGCAGAAACTATGGTCGGAATTTTACCACCTCGTCTGCCCCGGAATCGGGACGGTGAAGCTCGCAGAATGGAATTCTCCGTTGGCCTCGGGTGGATTTTATGAGCCTCACCCGAGTGAGGTCGTAAAATTCTGGCATATTTCTCCAATTGGGCAAGTTCAGAACAATGGGGCACATTCTTAAAATCTGAAACTTGCTTCCCTAAAGGTTGCCGATCCTGTGTGAAATGATACTGATTACCTCATTATATTTTTGGTTTCATGTAAAATCTCACAAACTTAAAAGTATAAAGTATTGTTCAGAATGAATATACGTTTATACAGATGAGGAGTCAATAGCTGGGGTTCAAGGAAGACTTTGGCAAATTAATTTACAATTACATCATTAATGAAGGTCTGCTTTGATCTGTTCATATTAAATTAATTATTTTCATGCATGTGGATTGACTCTTCCCAACACACAGTTTTTTAAATTTATTCATGGGACATGGGCGTCGCTGGCTGGCCAGCATTTATTGGACATCCCTAGTTGCCCTTGTTCAGATGGCTGTTGAGAGTCAACCATAGTGCTGTGGCTCTGGAGTCACAGGTACACCAGACCAGGTAAGGATGGCAGATTTCCTTCCCTGAAGGACATTAGGGTTTTTCCGACAATCGACAATGGTTTCACGGTCGTCAGTAGACTCTTAATTTCATACCTTTTTTATTGAATTCAAATTCCACCATCTGTTGTAGCGGGATTCAAACCCAGGTCCCCAGAACATTAGCTGAGTTTCTGGGTTAAAAGTTTAATGATAATATCACTAGGCCATCATCTCCCCCAAGATTTAAGATTTGATGTTTTTAAAACATGAGCAGACTTTAGAATCTCAGTCTGCGAGTCAAAGTGAATGAAGAGAACTTAAGTTCTCTGTCAGATTCTCGAGTGTTTGTGGGAGTGAGTTGGTTTCAGTTTTTGTTACTATATTTGGAGATATTTTCTTGCATAGCATGTGGTTCACCTTATCAACATTTTGCTAAAAAATCAAGACAAGTGCACTTTTATCAATAAAACTGTACAAGTTGCAAAACATCAATCCAACAGCAACTCCGGCTAATCCATGTACACTGTGCCCGGTTCATTTACGGCCTCCCAACAGTGTAACAATTCTACCTTAGGGACAGTGCGATTAAAGCATGACAAATTTAACATACACAGTTTCCATTATAAACATGGAGATAGGAACTTGCGAGTGGAGAAGTCAACTGAACTTTCAGATGCAAGGTTTTTCAAAAATTATTAATAGATGTATCATGCATGTTCTCCCAGGCCCAGATGAGTGTTGTGTTAAAAGGGTGACCAGAAGGGGCATGAGTGGAAAATTCACACCCAAATTTCCCAGCCTCAGTACATAGAAGTGCCCAAACTCCACACGGCACTTCCAACAATGATGCAGTTGAGAATTGCAACTCAGCAGTGTGGTTTCTGAAGGCAGGAAAGGGGGTACAAGAAAAATAGATAAAACGGGACAAGAGCACCACTTTTTGATACATTTAATTCTTAGAAATTCTAAGCCTAATAGTATTCAGTATAGCATATCTATTCTATTAAAAAAACTTTCCATTAATTGGGTTTTTACACGCTTTAATCATCTGTCTTTTTACTACTTATTCATTTCCTGTTTTAGTTCCACTTCATTTTTTTTACTTTCTAGTTTTAGCTTTCACTTTAGGTTTTCTGACTTCCCCCAGTATATTCTGTCCTTGCTGTTTTATACTAAAATTGGTTGCTAAGCAAGTTGCTTAAGTTGTGAAAGGTTCTCTTGGATCATTTTTCTTCTAAATCGTTTGTTCTTAAAACAGGTGGGAAGGGGGAAACAAAACTTGATCATGTGTGGCACTGTCACGGGCCAGTCAGCTCCAATTCCCAAACCCGCACTTGAAATTCGTCCTTTAGATTGACATCACTGAACTCATGAGAAAAATCAACTATGATTAGTTGATCAGAAAGCCTTTCCTAAACTGTTCAAAGTGCAGACTATTGGCCTTGTGCACTGGATGGCATGGTCCACAAATTACTGAGCAATGGCCATAGCTAGAAAAGAGTTGACAAACATTTTCTGAGGGATCAAATCAGCTTTGAAATGCTTCTACTGCACAACAGATTATTGTGTTATGGGATGCATTGTTTAAAACATTACTGCAATCCAAAACTTCTGTTCAAGGACAGGGACAAATTACTGGCTGTGCTCACTTATACCATCAATACAATGAAGACTAAGAAACAGACAGCACATGCTTCTGTAATTTTTACACTATGTCTGTGCTCATTATTAATGAAGTAGGTAGATTCTTGAAAAGCAAGGGGGTGGAAGGATATTGGCTGATGGGATGGTAGTATGGGAACATGCGGATCTCTATTAAACCTGCAGGTTAAATTAAAGAAATTTTTTTAAAAATACGTCATTCCAAAAAACATAAACACTGAAAAGATTCAGTTTACTAATAACATACATGATATTTCTGTTGGGTTAAAAATGCACGAACTGTTCAATAAGAATTAGATCAGAACCTGTTAGGACTACAGTACTGAAATAATCAAATCAATCATAATTAACAGAATATAAAATCCTGAAAAAAGTTGATCAGTGTAGCCTTCTGACTACAAGGCTGCACATTCAAATCCTAATGTGCGTGAGGGGAAAGCATTGTGTTTACTTGTTTTGGGTAATCAAAGTCATTTCCTGATCAGGTTGTTGGAACAGTTTACTCGAGTAAAGAAGTCAAGAAAAGATACAGTCAATTCCAATCCAAATATGGGGCATGCCATCAATTCGTAAAACCATCCATCCTTAACAAAAGTTGTGATAACATCTGTAATTAAAATCTTTCTCCCTGTCCCATATCATCTTTTGGTTTTTATATTTAGCAAAGCGTCCCAAGGACCACTTTAGTCAGAATCAACAACTTAAATCATTTCCCTGTTGAGTTAGTTTCTAGTGACTTGAATAAACATTTCTCTTAAATTAGAAACAACTTCTCAGGCCTTGGTCACTGGAGTTAATGAATAACAACATGAGGGTTGTCTTTCCCCACCCTTCCTGGAGGCATCCATTCTTACTCGGATCTGATCCCACAGGTGCTGTACAAGGCGAAATAGAGTGCGAGCAAGATAAATGGTAACAAACTCCGATTCTGTTTTTATCCTCTACCCAAATGTAGTTGCAATTTCCAGCATGGACTGGAATTGGGAATGCAAACTCTGGGTGAAGCGCAGTAGCTTCAATTGTATAACTGCAGAGACGACCTGCTTTAAGACATCAGGAATCAGCATGGTGAGGGATAGGACTTGGGACTTTCTGGATTATTAGGAGCATTAGAAATGTTCAGTTGCTTTTTCACAGTAATGCTCTCACAGAGAAGAAAAAATAAATGCAACGTTGTTTGTCAAGTTACTGGGGCATGGATGTGAGACCTTTTAGTGCATTTAAATCTCCTGTCTCCTTCAAGTCACCCTTTGATGCATTTCGCCTCCTCATGTAAATCAGCCCCAGTCATGCAACGAAGAAGTTAGGGTTTCTCACAGGTGGCTAAAAATGGTCACAGATCATAAAGAGCAAAACAAAAAGTCTCTAAGAAAGAGGAGATTTACTTTATAAAAGACAACTAACATTTTGATATCTTGCCTCACCCCACCCAGTGTTCACTCCTTCACAAGTTGCTCCCGGCCCAATGGCACCAGCAGAAAGATGATGATAGGTAATCCAATGCTCTTCTGTCATTGGAATCTAAGGGCCACAGAATACTCGACATAATATTCTCCAGCAAGTAGTCCACCCTAAAGCTTCCTAATCTTCCTTGTTCTGCAATTCAAACTGGAAACTGGCCAAACCAGAGAATGAAACACATTCTGTTCTTCCCTGATACTGTAAAGGTGATACTTCGCCACATAGCATTGCTCCCAATAATAACGCTTTCTAATTTGCAATGCAGATAATGATACAGAGCAAATTTAAAGGGTGGTTTATTAATAATTCTTGAATAGATATTAAAGTCAAAAATTGAAACAAAAATAAACAAATTTTTCAGATGACAATTTTCTACTGATCTAGCATTTTAAGATTTTAAGACCCAATGCAGAAAAGGAACATTGGAATATGGCAGAAATTAAAAAGTTATTGTTCCACCCAGGACTCTTACATAGCTCAGTGACAAATCCATTTAATTTTACTGTACGAAGTACGAAGCTGAGTTCCAGGAGGAACTGGAGGTGTCCCCACAGAAATACAGCATGGATGAATTTACTTGATGCATAAAGTTTATTTATTAGTGTCACAAGTAGGCTTATATTCGCACTGCCATGAAGTTACTGTGAAAATCCCCTAGTTGCACTTGTTCGGGTACATCAAGGGAGAATTTAGCATGGCCAATGCACCTAACCAGCACGTCTTTCGGACTGTGGGAGGAAACCAGATCACCCTGATGAAACACAGGCAGATACGGGGAGAATGTGCAGACTCCGCACAGAAAGTGGCCCAAGCCGGGAATTGAACCTGGGTCCCTGGCGCTGTGAGGCAGCAGTGCTAACCACTATGCCGTCCATGTAGAGTCATAATGGTTTACATCAATTACACAAGCATCTTCTGTTAACTTCTAATTCATTGTAGTGTTTGAAGACCAACTGATAGTTAAATTTCTAGAAGTATCCAAGCCAATGAAATTCTTTTTAAATTGTGGGGAAAATATTACAAAATAATTATGGATATCCAATTGAACGTCTGTTAAGTGAATGTGCTAAGGAGTTGTTAATTGTTAACTTGATATTAGATTTTATTCCCCCCCCCTCAAAAAAAAGACAAACCTGTTGTAGACCAACACATTGAGGTCTTTTACTCTGTTCCCAAATCACAAGGTCACAGACTTGCAATTTTGTGACGAGTGACTCACTTCCAAAGCCAGTTCACCATCTGCAAGGCACAATTCCAAAAGTGATGGAATACTCTCTAATTTGCATGGATGAATGCAGCTCAAACAACATGCAAACACGACACAATTCAGGGCAAAGCAGCTTGCTTTATTGACACCATCTCATTCACTCCCTTCACTACCAGTGCACAGGGGCAGCAGTGTATACCAGCAGAAGATGCACTGCAGAAACTTGCCAAGCCTACTTCAATAGCACCCTCCAAACCTGCGACCTCTGCAACTTAGAAGGGCAAGGGCAGCAGATGCATAGAACACCATTAACTGCAAATTACCTTCATGTTTGGCACTTTACTGCCATTCCTTTGCTGTTGTTGGATCAAAAAGGCCTGGAACTCCCTTCTAAACAGCACTGTATGTAGACTTACACCACAGACTATAGCAGTTGAACGCAACAATGCACCACCACCTTCTCAAGGGCAATTAGGGATGGGCAACAAATGCCCAGCAACACTCAAATCGCATGAGATAAATGTTAATAGTGATCGCTCTTCATGAAAACATTGCAAGGACTATGCACAAAGTTAAAGGCTTATAAAGTCATGTTAATGTAAAGTCTCCCCAAGGCCTGGAAAAAGTGGTCCTGTCTGGCAGTTTCAGTTGTTTATATCCTGACTCTTCACTTGGTGCTAGAGGGATCAGCACTGTCATTCAGTTGCAGAGCTGCTGGTGGCGGCAATGTGATAATGCAAATGCAAATTTACATTATTGCAATGGGCTACGAATCTACTGCTTGAAATCAGCCTGAAACAATTGTCTGAGCAGATCATTGGAACTGTACAACTCGCAATGGCTACATTTGTAAATAGCTACACTGAAAGTAATGAAGTATTTGGTTATTGTTCTACTGCACATTAAATGTAAGAAAGCACCATAAAGACTCCCCAAGGGCAACCAAGCCACCCGGGTGTCTGGCCTTGGGTCTCTGCACTACTCAATAAATAACCATCAAAGATCAGATGGATGAGAGGAACCCATGGTGAGTTGATTCTTGAACTTCTGTGCCTTTGTCCAAAGAGATGCCTGAATTTTGCTATTTTTCCCCTCCATGCAAAGCACAACTGCCCTTGTTGATTGCCCTTGCTTGCCACCTTACATGATCACTGGCTGAGACACAAGATAGTTTGCATATCACAGGAGCTACCTGGGGTGTATTCTCTAAGAAAGGAGCAGACAATACTTACAGGACAGATGGGGAGAATGTTTGGAGACGACGAGGGAGAGAGAAAAAAAAATATTTTCTTTTAAGGTGAAAAAGAATTGCACTTATATAGTGTCACATGACTTCAGTACATTCCAAAGTGCTTTGCACCAAATCAAGTAGTCTTGAAGCGCAGGAAACACAGGAGCCAATTTGTGAACAGCAAGGCCACACAAACAATGTGATAATTACTGGATAATCATTCTGTTTTAGTGTTGTTGGTTGAGCTATTAAATATGGAGCAGGTCACCAAGAAGAATTTTCCATTCATTCCTTGAATATTGCCATGGAACCTTCATTCAATTGTCCGAAAGACGTTACCTCTGTCAGTGAAGCATTCTCAATACTGCACTGAAATGTCACTGTCTAATGTGCCATATGACAAGAGAGAAGCTGGATCTGCTAATCCCAATAAAGCAGCTTCTGGGAACCTTGGGAAAACAAGTTTCCAATTTGTTTTCCTCTCTCCACGTGGGAAAGTAGCAGGCTGCACTCTACACCTTCCCACTGCTCAAGGGAGAGAATCTGGCCATGAATATAGATGCGGACATTCAATTATGATCTCTGATCCACCAACCACCATCTGCTATATGTACTACTTGTTGACAAATCCCCCTTTGCTCCATCAGCTAATCTTATGAGCTGCCAAAGAACTACCAAAACATATTCACATAAAAATGAGACAAAGATAGGAGTGAACTCAAAGTATATCTGCAAATGAAATCTCACAAGAGATTGTGTTAATTTAAATAGATTTTAGTCTGCTCAATGACTAATGCATTTAATGTTTGAAGAACTGCAGGAAGGAGGACTTTGAACATCACTGGATACTTTCTAGGTTTTCTTGCGCATGAGTCAGTAAAGGTTAATATGCAAGTGTAGCATGTAATCAAGGCGGCTAAAGGAAAGCTGTTTTATATTCTGAGATGAATTGAACATAAAAGGACGTTATGCTTCAGTTATGCAGGGAGTTGGTGAAACCACATCTTGAATACTCTATGCAGTTTTGATCTCCTTATTTAAGGAAGGAGATGTAAATGTGTTGGCGGTGGTTCAGAGAAGGCTTGCCAGACTGATACCTGGAATAAGCAGGTTGGCTTATGAGGATAGGTTGGAAAGGCTGGGCTCGTATGCAAGATCCTAACGGTATTGACAAGGTGGACGTTGAAAGGATGTTTCCTTTTGTGGGTGAGTCCAGAACCAGAAGGCACTGTTTTAAAATTAGGGGTCGCCCTTGTAGGTCAGAGATGAGGAGAATTGTTTTTCTTTCAGAGGGTTGTGCCACCTTGGAACTCTCTGCCTTAGGTGTTGGTGCAAGAGGGGTCACTGAATATTCCCTTGCCTAACAGAATCAAAGGTTATTGGGGGTAGGGGGAATGTGGAATTCAACACGAACAGAGCAGCCATTATCTCATTGATTGGCAGACCAGGTTCAAGAGACTAAATGGCCTATTGCCCCTATTTTGTACATTTATATGTTCTTCATTCTACTACAAGCAGTCAGTGACAAATTGTGTATTCCAAATTGTGCATGTTTTACAACTGACCAGACCAAAAGCAAGTGAAACAAGCATTTCTGCAACAGTGGACTGAAAATCAAATATTACCTGGTCATAACTTTATTGTACTAAAAATTAATTTCAACTGTAAAAGTAAATTTCTGCAGCTTAAAATTATAATAACTAAAAATGACAAGGGATCAACATGACCTTTACACTTTCGCCAGTGACGTGGATGTCATCTTGAATTCTACCTTTCGCAGGGAACTGTTAAAACTTGAAAGTACATTTTTACCTTCTTCATTCACCCCAACACCAAAGTAACCCATCTCCAAATGTATTGACTCTTTCTAAAGAATGGCATGCCCATATACTGAAAAATATGAGCCTCATCATATCAATTTATTTATGCAATGCTCCAGTTAATATTAGTCAGTTTAGACGACTGGAGCAAAAAGAACAGGATATAGGAATTCCTCCACTTCATGGAATCTCTACAGTGCAGAAGGAGGCCATTTGGCCTATTGAGTCTGCACCAACTCTCCAAAACAGCATCTTACCCAGGCCCACTTCCCCACCCTATCCCCATAACCCTGCACATTCACCATGGCTAATCCACCTAACCTGCACATCTTTGGACTGTGGGAGAAAACCCACGCAGACATGGGGAGAATGTCTTTGCACAGTCACCCAAGGCCAGAGTTGAACCCTGGTCCCTGGCACTGTGAGACAGCAGTGCCAACTGCTGTGTTACCATGGAGGTAGTGCCTAAAGATAACCAAGCAACAAATTACACATGCTGCTCATGTTGAAAATAAATGGTCATTTGGTAGCACAGAAATTGAATATTGCTGAAAAAAAAAAGGTATGTTGCTGAAATTTTTTGCCTTGCACTCATCAGAAATACATTCAAGCCTTGTGTCTTGAATTACCAGAAAATGTGGGGAGCCTATGGTTCACCATTGGCAATGCCTTGGGCAATCAGAGTTGCCTTGCCAACCAATCAACATCCCTTTTCTCCTGTAGTACAAATTGTTGTGGTAGTTCGGATTTGGCATTCCTGCATTTGTCCTTATGAAAAAAATCCACAATAGGCCTCTCTTTTCAGTAACATTCATGTTGAAAATACATATTGGGATAGAGATCTCGGCATCAACACGAACATCTCTCGCTAATAAACTAGTCTCCAATGTCACAATGATTTAGAGTGATGGGAAATAAATCAAATTATTGTGACATGGATGGGATGAAGAGCATGCTTGTCTTTAATAAGCTAGTCAAAAAACAACAATTAAATGACTGTAAGATACAAGAATGTGAGATTTCAGAATTGAAAGCACTAAAGGTATCACTGGGACAAACATCTCAGCTCCAGTACTTTACCTTGCCACTGAGGGAGAAGATCCAAGTACAGGGATGTAGACAAATAAGGCAGCACAGACCTAAAATATACTGGGACAGAGTTTCCACGTTATACTAGCAAACTCGGGGCCAAAAGCACCCCAATCAGTGAAAGAAATTGGAAGAGTTAAAACCACTTACACTCATGTCATCTGCAATTTGTTATGCTGGTTTAAGATTAAGAATTAAGCCCCATTCACAAAACTACTCACCGTCCCCACACCAGTCTACATGCTGAAATTCTACTGATCAATTGCACTTTTTGGAGGGTACACAGGGATCAGTAGACATCTCCTAATAGTGTTTTTCACATTAAAAAATACTTAGTCAATAAGAAACTGATGAGTGTACATCAGTGTAACTTCAACGGTTTATTACAGTTTAAGTTATGATCAGTGAGTTTAAATCACATTACTCTCAGGTGAAAAATTCAACACTTACTAAAATGCTTAGTTTTCATTATAAATCCATTTTTTGGCAGGATTAATAAATTTTCATTAGTTTACCACTCTTAAATACAAAGAATTCATCTTAACTGAAAGAAAAACAGAAGTGATTACCTTCAATTACCTGATTGTTCAGTTTCAGAGACAACTTTAAATGTTCGGTAGAAACTAGAAACAATCTGATCAATGCAATTTTGAGTGCAATTCCTGATTGCCCCAGAACAGAAACTAAATGTTCTTATGGAAAGAAAGGTGCTTGGGGAAACCCCTCCCCCCACTATTTGCAAATACAATTTAAAATGTTGTCACTAATCACGACATTATAAAGTCACCACTCTGGTCTACACTTCCTGCTGCCTCAGAAAAGCAGCTAGCATAATCAAGGACCCCACGCACCCCAGACATACTCTCTTCCACCTTCTTCCATTGGGACAAAGATGCAAAAGTCTGAGGTCACGTACCAACTGACTCAAGAACAGCTGCATCCAAGCTGCCATCAGACTTTTCAATGGACCTACCTTATGTTAAATTGATCTTTCTCTACATCCTAGTTATGACTGTAACACTACATCCTGCACTCTCTCCTTTCCTTCTCTATGTACGATATGCTTTGTCTGTACAGCCCGCAAGAAACAATACTTTTCACTGTATACTTTTCACGTGACAATAATAAATTAAATCACCATGATAAAAATCTCCAAGCTCACCTTCCTCGCTATAGAGGAAAAAAATCTTTCATAGAAGCAGTGTTTAGTGTAGCAAAGATATTGGATGTTGAAAACTTTTACTTCCAACATGGATCTGATAAAAGACAAAATTACAGATAATCATGTCCCCATTACAAGTGGAAACTGACTGGTTTGCGTAACCATGAGTTTTTTAAAAAATCTGTACTTAAATTTGAACTTTCCTCAGTTAAATACAGACTGGGATATAAGGAAAAGGTGGTGCGGTTATTGACAGGGCAAATCTTGTTTTGGTGTTTTAAGTCAAAATTAATGTACTTCAATGCAACTACCACAAAATATCAAAATTGTCCATTGCACAACTGTTACTCTCAATGCTTTTTTAAGTTTAATCTTTCCTTTCAGATTTAGGCATGGCCCATCTTGAATCTGCAGCCATTATGGTCCTACTGTTGCTCTTCTTAATAAAGTGGCCCAGAAGGTAAATTTTCTGTCTTAATGCCTGTGTTATTGTCTTATACCATTACTATGGAACCAGGATTAGTGACAGAAACAGTTAACAATGCATGAAACATTCTCAAAATAACAATTTGTCTTTATTCACATTGAAACTAGAAGGAAGCGCCCATTCGGCCCTTCAAGCCTGCTCCGCCATTCATTTTGATCATGGCTGATCATCAAATTCAATATCCTGATCCACCCTTTCCCCCATATACCCTGATCCCTTTAGTCCAAAGAGCTATATCTAATTTCTTCTTGAAATCAGACAACATGTTGGCCTCAACTACATTCTGTGGCAGTGAATTTCACACATTTATCACCCTCTGGTGAAGAAATTCCTCCTCACCTCAGTCCTAAAAGGCTTACCCCTTATCCTCAAACTATGACCCCTAGTTCTAGACTTCCCCATCATTGGGAATATTCTTTCTGAATCTACCCTGTTAGAATTTATAAGTTTCTATGATATCTCCTCTCACTCTTCTAAACTCCAGGGAATATAACATTCCAAAGTGGTGAAGCTGAATAATATGCAGGTGGGGGGGGAAGTTAACCATGGTGGCCAGGGGAATGGTCAGAAATATATTTGGGGCGATATTTGAAGGAGCGAAGTAATAAGCTAAGGGCTTTTAGGGACAGCATTCCGAAGTGAAGGACAAAAATAAATGCTGGCTCTCACTCCCAACAAAAACAATCTTCCGTTCTGATGCACCGTTAACATTATAGGAAGTCCCAAGGCACTTCAGAGTGTTACAGGAACATAGGAAAGAGCAGGAGTTGGCTATTCAGCCCCTCAAACCTGCTTCACCATTCAATTAGATGATGGCTGATCTTCTCCATCAATGCCATTTTCCCACACCGTTCCCACATCCCTTGATATCTTTACTATGTGGAAATCTATTGATCTCTGTCTTGAACATTGTAAACAACTGAGCCTCCACAGCCCTCTCGGGTAGAGAGTTCCAAAGATCCACCACCTCTGATTGAAGAAACTTCTCCTCATCTCAGCCCTAAATGGTCTCCCACTTATTTTGAGACTGTGTCCCCTATTTCTAGACCCCGCAGTGCCATGAGAAACAGCTTTCCTGAATTACCCTGTTGAACGCTATCAAGAATTTGGTATGATTCAATGAGACCGCCTGCAATTTTTCTAGAGAATACAGGCCCAGTATCCTCAATCACTCCTCATAAGACAATTCCACCATCCCAAGAATTACTCTGGTGAACCTTTGCTGAACTCCTTCTATGGAAAGTTTAACCTTCCTTTGGCAAGGAGAACAGAACTGTGCATAGTACTCCAGGTGTAGTCTCATCAAGGTGCCATACAATTGCAGCAACTGAGAGAGCAAGAGGGAGGACGAGAAGGAGAGCCAGGGAAAGCAAAATAAAAATCAAGGATGCGAAAAAGGGCTGGCTTGAAGGGTCGAATGGCCTCCTCCTTCTAGTTTCAATGTTAATAAAGACAAATTGTTATTTTGAGAATGTTTCATGCAGGGCTGAGGCTATAGATGGATTTGAACAGAAGAATGAGAGGGAAAACAAAACTGTGTTGCTGGATCAGGAGCTAAGGTAGATTTTGCAGCAGAAAATTGGAGACAGGGAAGAGTGGTGGAGGCAGGGAATCGGTGGTCAGAGAACAGTTTGTGGCAAGGACCAAAAACAATAGCTTCAGTCTTCCCAATACTTAATTGGGAAAATTTCTTCTCATCCGGTATTGGCTGTTGGACCAGCAATGTGACAAGGTGAAGTTTGAAAGTGGGGAGGAGAGACAGTGTTGTTAGATAGAGGTACCACGGAGGGCATAATTGGAACAATGAAGAGTGCATACTGCTTTGCGAGGCTATTATAGCCTGCTAAAAAGTTTCCCTTTTTAAAAAAGCACATCAGTATTCCAAAATACTGAACATTGCAAATGAAAGACACAATGATGTGGCACAATATCACAAACAGGGTTTTAAGAAAATATTGTTAAAACATTTTTAAAAAGTTAAATCATTATTAAACCATGTGTCAATATTTTAAACTAATAAAATGTCAATCTGCTTTTTGCCATCAGAAAAGCCTCTATTATTGCTCGTCGCTCTTCCACAGGGACAAGGTCAGGGTGCTAGGTGCCTCCAAAATATTTGCCACAAGACTGGTATTGTGAACCAGCCATTTGATTTCACTGGAAATGAAAATTGTTTGGTATCTATAACAAAATCTAGCATTCCAGTTCAACGCCTATTTCCCTACAGGCCCACCTGCAGGCTGGGAGACATTGCACAACAGCAGTGCTGGTCCACACCCAAGTTTTGCAGTATTCTTGGAACTCAATACCATTGCAAAATGTAAAGCTCAAACACAAATGACCTTTTGCTTTGAAAGGGACGGATTTAAAAATACATGTATTCAAAACTCAACCAATTTTTAACCAATTGAAATCCCTGCGTTTCCTTTTCTTTATCTACCATACAATTTCTTGGCTGAAAAGATCAGAAAGCTAATTATCCCAGGCTTCTTGCTAATTTAACCACTTATCAAGCAAAAAAAACCATGCAAAGCAATGTGTTGGGAGGTGATGGCCAAGTGGTATTGTCACTAGACAATTAATCCAGAAGCTCAGCTAATGCTCTAGGGACCAGGGTTCGAATCCCGTCATGGCAGGTGCTGGAATTTAAATTCAATGAAAATACCTGGAATTAAGAATTTACTGATAATCATGAAACCATTATTGATTGTCGGAAAAACCCATCTGGTTCATGAATGTCCTTTAAGGAAGGAAATCTGCCATCCTTAACTGGTCTGGCCTACATGTGACTCCAGATTCTCAACTGCCCTCTGAAATGGCCTAGCAAGCCACTCAGTTCAAGAGCAACGCAGGATGGCCAGCCAGCGACGCCCGTGCCCGACAAATTAATAGAAAAAATATTCTCCCTGTGAATAACTCCATTTGCCACCCCCCCACCCCCCAACCAAAAGCTGAAAACTCTTTGGAGAAACCTGTGTTCTCCCTTCAATTTGTAACCAGAAGCCATGGTATCATTCATTTCAGCATCAATGCACATTTTTTATTTTATTTATTAGTGTCACATGCATGGCCAGTGCACTTAACCAGCACACCTTTCGGACTGTGGGAGGAAACCAGAACACCCAGAGGAAACCCACGCAGACAGGGGTAGAATGTGCAAACTCCGCAGAGACAGTGACCCAAGTCGGGAATCGAACCCAGGTCCCTGGCACTGCGAAGCAGCAGTGCTAACCACTGTGCCACCGTACTGCCCCCATTAATCTTGAAGGAAAACTTCAAGGGTCTATTGATATCATCATACATTTTAAATGTATCATGCTTATAAAAACAAGGCATATTTCTATAGCATGTTTAACAATGAAACAGCCCAAGGTGCTTCACCCGAACACATAAAACAAACTATAATACCAAGCCACGCAAGCAGACAGGAGGTTAGATGGGGCGGCACGGTAGCGCAGTGGTTAGCACTGCTGCTTCACAGCTCCAGGGTCCCGGGTTCGATTCCCGGCTCGGGTCACTGTCTGTGTGGAGTTTGCACATTCTCCTCGTGTCTGCGTGGGTTTCCTCCGGGTGCTCCGGTTTCCTCCCACAGTCCAAAGATGTGCGGGTTAGGTTGATTGGCCAGGTTAAAAATTGCCCCTTAGAGTCCTGAGATGCATAGGTTACAGGGATTAGCAAGTAAATATGTGGGGGTAGGGCCTGGGTGGGATTGTGGTCGGTGCAGACTCGATGGGCCGAATGGCCTCCTTCCGCACTGTAGGGTTTCTATGATTTCTATGATTAAAAACTTAGTCAAACAGGAATGTTTAATGAATGTCTTAAAGGAGGAAAGCATGGTAGAGAACCATGGAGAGAGTGTCGGGATTTTATTCTCGAGCTTCAAGCCTTAGCAGTTAAAGGTCAGTGATACACAAGAAGCCGTAATAAGAGGAGCACAGATGCCTTGGTGGGCTTTAGGGCTGGAGGAGATCACAGAGATGGGGAGGGGCGAGAGAACAGAGGGATTTGAATACAAGGGTGAGAATTTTAAAATCAAGATGGTGCTTGACTGGGGGCTAAAGGTCAGTGAGCACAGATCTGATAAGGAAACATTTTTCTTGATGCATGCTTGTCAGTGCACTAGGAGAAATATGCAATTAAGAGTTGAAGCAACTCTAGTGTGGTTTGGAAACTAGCTGGATTGGACAACTAAGGGCCCTGCCAAATGTTCAGCATGCCTGGAGCCCTGTTCCTGCTAGGTTTTCATTTTAAGCAATTATCCTGCCTTATGATAAATATATAAAAATAGGATCCCACAGTACGCAACATTTTTAATTTAGTCTTGAGTACAGGAGATCCCCTTAGTATGCATTCATGTGGTCTGAAATGCAATAAATGCAAAATGCACATATCTGCCTTTAATGAAATATCAGGATGCAGAGCTTTCCCTTTTTCTTATTGAACAGGCAGCCTAAATAGTGTGTCCAACATGATTAACACCTGATAGATGTGAATTGTAACCATATTAACCATCTTGGGCCAATCACTACTTTAAAATCAAAACATTGATGCTATCAATGAGCTGAAAAAGGGCCTTAGGAGAGCTAGGAGGGGACATGAGAAGTCCTTGGCGGGTCGGATCAAGGAAAACCCCAAGGCTTTTTACTCTTATGTGAGGAATAAAAGAATGACCAGGGTGAGGTTAGGGCCGGTCAAGGACAGTCGTGGGAACTTGTGTATGGAGTCAGTAGAGATAGGCGAGGTGATGAATGAATACTTTTCTTCAGTGTTCACCAAGGAGAGGGGCCATGTTTTTGAGGAAGAGAAGGTGTCACAGGCTAATAGGCTGGAGGAAATAGATGTTCGGAGGGAGGATGTCCTGGCAGTTTTGAATAAACTGAAGGTCGATAAGTCCCCTGGGCCTGATGAAATATATCCTAGGATTCTTTGGGAGGCAAGGGATGAGATTGCAGAGCCTTTGGCTTTGATCTTTGGGTCCTTGCTGTCCACGGGGATAGTGCCAGAGGACTGGAAAGTGGCGAATGTTGTTCCTCTGTTTAAGAAAGGGAATAGAAATGACCCTGGTAATTATAGACCAGTTAGTCTTACTTCGGTGGTTGGTAAATTGATGGAAAAGGTCCTTAGGGATGGGAATTACGACCAATTAGAAAGATGCGGATTAATCCGAGATAGTCAGCACGGATTCGTGAAGGACAAGTCGTGCCCCACAAATTTGATTGAATTTTTTGAGGAGGTAACTAAGTGTGTTGATGAAGGTAGGGCAGTTGATGTCATATACATGGATTTTAGTAAGGCGTCTGATAAGGTCCCCCATGGTCGGCTTATGATGAAAGTGAGGAGGTGTGGGATAGAGGGAAAGTTGGCAGATTGGATAGGTAACTGGCTGTCTGATCGAAGACAGAGGGTGGTGGTGGATGGAAAATTTTCGGATTGGAGGCAGGTTGCTAGCGGAGTGCCGCAGGGATCAGTGCTTGGTCCTCTGCTCTTTGTGATTTTTATTAATGACTTAGAGGAGGGGGCTGAAGGGTGGATCAGTAAATTTGCTGATGACACCAAGATTGGTGGAGTAGTGGATGAGGTGGAGGGCTGTTGTAGGCTGCAAAGAGACACAGATAGGATGCAAAGCTGGGCTGAAAAATGGCCAATGGAGTTTAACCCTGATAAATGTGAGGTGATTCATTTTGGTAGGACTAATTTAAATGTGGATTACAGGGTCAAAGGTAGGGTTCTGAAGACTGTGGAGGAACAGAGAGATCTTGGGGTCCATATCCACAGATCTCTAAAGGTTGCCACTCAAGTGGATAGAGCTGTGAAGAAGGCCTATAGTGTGTTAGCTTTTATTAACAGGGGGTTGGAGTTTAAGAGCCGTGGGGTTATGCTGCAACTGTACAGGACCTTGGTGAGACCACATTTGGAATATTGTGTGCAGTTCTGGTCACCTCACTATAAGAAGGATGTGGAAGCGCTGGAAAGAGTGCAGAGGAGATTTACCAGGATGCTGCCTGGTTTGGAGGGTAGGTCTTATGAGGAAAGGTTGAGGGAGCTAGGGCTGTTCTCTCTGGAGCGTTGGAGGCTGAGGGGAGACTTAATAGAGGTTTATAAAATGATGAAGGGGATAGATAGAGTGAACGTTCAAAGACTATTTCCTCGGGTGGATGGAGCTATTACAAGGGGGCATAACTATAGGGTCCTTGGTGGGAGATACAGGAAGGATATCAGAGGTAGGTTCTTTACGCAGAGAGTGGTTGGGGTGTGGAATGGACTGCCTGCAGTGATAGTGGAGTCAGACACTTTAGGAACATTTAAGCGGTTATTGGAAATGCACATGGAGCACACCAGGATGATAAGGAGTGGGATAGCTTGATCTTGGTTTCAGATAAAGCTCGGCACAACATCGTGGGCCGAAGGGCCTGTTCTGTGCTGTACTGTTCTATGTTCTATCTAGTAACTCCGCTACTATGATTGCTGCTTATCCTTTGAGAACTAACTTGTACAAACCCCACTGAACCAAATCTCACAAGCTTAGTCTCCTAATGATCAGGAAACTCCCACTAGTTTTCTCATGCTGTCAATAGAAATTCAATGAAATACACTGATGGGACATTTCTGCATCATAACTAGTTGAAATGTGAAGGAGGCCACAATACACATCAAAAATATTGTCCTTTCAACCCTGGGCTCAACCCTTGAAGCATCCATGATCCTATTGCATGGTGGAGCAGGCTTGAGGGACCTAACAGCCCACTCCTGTTCCTGTCTTATATGCTATGTTCAAAGAAAACATTTGTGGGCGATAACATCAAGGTAAAGTACTGGTGGTTACAGGTCTGTCACTGGTGATTACAAGTAAGGTTTCAGACAAAATAAAATATCAAACTAACGGCAAATCTCTATTTCCACAATATAACTGTATTCATAACAACATACAATTTATTTAATGACCCAAAAGGCTGCTGAAGCATGATCATGTTAACTATCCAAATGTATTTGTGATCAATTACATACCGCACTCCACACTTCGAAAATAGCACAAAGTAACAGGGAAAGTGCTTTTCTTGCTACAAGTGGTCATATAAAACATAGCTTAAACAAAATACACTGTTCAATACTTAATGCTTCAACATAAAAGACAGCTCCTTCAACAAGCTACATTTTGAAAGGGCTTTTAATGTAGAAAATAGCCCATTGTGTTTTTTTCAGAGTGGGGTAAAAGGGAATGGAGAGGGGAATAAAAGATACATGGAAAGTATAAACAGCATATACAACCTATACTATGAGAAATTGATGAACTACTTTAGAATTGGGATGATGGCTGAAGGGTTGGAAGGACAAAAGGCATTTGTGGAAGCATAAAGCAGGAAAGAATGCTGGAGGAATACAAAAATGCTATGAGTTTCAAAGCTACCTGGGCACAGGGAGCCAGAGGCGACGAGAGTGTGAGACAGTTCAAGGAAAGGTCCATTTTTTGGATGGGTGGAAGCCAGTGGAAGAGTGAAGCAAAATGGCTAGCTGGAAAGCTTCAGAGAACCAAACCAGTTTGGTGTTGGTGGTGATGCATAAACATGCAATGCTGCAGAGGTGATAAAGACAGAGTCAGTGACAGGCAAGATGGTTTTCTCCAAGTATTTGTTTCCAAAGTTCGTCAGTAGACAAAGACATGTCCACCTTGTACAGAAGAAACCAGAGTTAATCATAAAGAATTACTGAGCAGAAGGGCTCCATGTCCTCAAATCACTACTTGTATATCCAATATCCATTATTAAGAATTGTCTATTCCTACTACGCCCAAACAATTTGACTTGGAGGATCTGTGAACATCATGTCAAAAAAATAAATCCTTCAATAAGGCTTTTCCTGGTTCTATTTTTTTCTGTACAATATTATACACCATTTGGTGGGCAAAATGCAATGACTGAGAACTTCCTCCAACTATCTGCACAAAGAAGAGGTCTTCAGCTTTTGACAAAGGGTCAACTGGACTCGAAACATCAGCTCGTTTCTCTCCTTACAGATGCTGCCAGACTTGCTGAGATTTTCCAGCGTTTTCTCTTTTGGTATCAGATTCCAGCATCTGCAGTAATTTGTTTTTGTAAGAGATCTTCAGTGACTTAGTCATTAATTTCAGGTTCCCCCGATATGTTTATCTCGTGACTCTTTACACACTATATTCAACAGCATGGATGATAAAATACTTGAAATAATGGGAATCAGCCTGCATATTAAACACTTGTAACCTAATGTGTTTCCAAAGTACAAAGCAGCTGCTGTCCTTCAGTATTCGTTTATGTTATAGTTTAATTTTTCTAAAAATGAACTTTTATTTAACACCTATTGTTATATCAGTCCTTTGCACTTTTATTTAAAAAAGGTCTTACTTCAAATAAAACAGGACAGGGAAGATTCTAATTTGCAAAAATAAAAGTTAGAGGTTTATTTGGATTTTTGGCATCTAATCAGAATGCAGCAAGAGTATTGAAGATGGTCATTACAATTACTTACCCAGAGTAAAATATTGTTAATATGAACAATTTACTGATACAAAACATATTAACATCCAGCCAATAAAATGAACTGTACACTGGCATTCATTATTTTGCAAACCTAAATCTCTGTCACGGAAATCAATCCCATATCCAACAGAAGTAGGACCTAATCGAATATTTTAGATGAAAGGGAGCCTCCTTTGCAGCATTTTACCACAAAGTCCTGAAACCCCTTAGATCACAGCCAGCAGTGGGACAGACCAGATCAGGTCAATGGCAGTGTGCAAACTGCTGGAAAAACAATACATCCTTGCCAGACCACTCCTGATCAGCTCACCAAATCAAAAGATTACATCCGTAGTGCCACAATAAAATTGACGAAGATGAGGCTTCATTCACTCCAGCACAATTCAGAGACAGAGAGACATTTTTCCCCTCCACCATCACCACATTATTGAAGGGTAGAAAATGCACCCCCTGGACTCTTAAGGTTATTTGGTGTAGAAAGCTGCTGGGTTTTAATTGTGAGACTGAGGTTTATGAGGGGAGGCTGTTAGCGGCGCAGTGCAGAGTGAAGCTGCAGTCACAGGCAGGCAGGCCCTGTTGTGCTGAGTGCTGTACTCACCCCCCCAGCTGCTCGCTCTGCTCTCTCTTGCCTTCCCTCAGACTCTGCAACGGCTGACCCACCTCCCTCCCGCATGACGTCACCCAAACCTGTGCACCCAGCGCGTCATCACTCTCTGTGTAAACATTGCGTCCGTTCTTTGCATTACATTCCCCGAGTCGCGGCTCCGCCAACCCCCCCCCCCCCCCCGGGAGCTTCACAAAAGAAACAATTCTGATGGAGCTCGAGTTTGATTATTAATTATACGTTGCCGCATTCGTTGCTTTTATTTGGGGGGAAAAAAATGAGAATCATTAGAATCTCCGGCCCGCGGGACGGCAGGCCCCGCGATGCATTCTGGTCATTGCAGTCGTTCGAGTGCCGGCGACCGCTATAGAGTTTGCCGCTGAGGCCAAAATATTAAAGAAAGTTTACGTGTGTGTGTTACATCGACGGCTCGAGATGCAGTGGTGCTGGCCGCGGCCTACCGTGCCGGCTGCGGCCTACCATTGCGGCTCTTCCGGTCGGGGCCTACTGGACCGGAAGACTACAATACCCATAAGGCTGTTGGGCGGAGGCCGCCAAGGAGCATGCGCGTCGGGTGTGCGGGCTGCCGTCATCGCCGGTGGCGTGTGTGCGTGGTGAGGTCATTGGAGAGCGAGAGAGAGGAAGTGGTGGGTTTCCTTCCTGGATTCACTCTCCCAGGGACTCTGCTGTTTCATTAATGGCTGTTAGTTTAAAACAGGAAGTGCATGAGATTTGAGCTCAACTTTTCTTCTTGTCAATAAATATCCGATACGTCTGGATGTTGCTTTTTGACTCAACACGTTTCAGGGCAAACTTAAGCTGAAGTGGGGAAAAAAATGCCCAGAAGGAAGCAGTCCCATCCTCAACCTGTGAAAAGTAAGTAGTCATTGCAGTCTGTGTAAATGAGGGAAAGCCGAGTAGGAGTGAGGCTACTTCTCCAGCTCCCGGTGATCTGAATCCTGACTTGATCTAAAGTTAAAATTGTCCTGATAAACAGGAGAGCCAAAGTCTTAAATCAGGTTTATTACTCGCTCCCCTTGGTGGAAATGAGGAGAAAATGCTTTCCACTTTTTTGAATGTTGCTTTTAGACCATGTCTGACTCGAATCTGCTCTATTTCCTTTTGGTATCACTGTCTGGAAGTAATGTACTTATGGAGGCCTGTGATGGCTCTGATTTTAAAAACTGAGGCAGTGGGGTTAAAGTTGGATGGGATTAAGTATTAATAGTTGTGTACTTTATCAACATCTTTAATTTCTCTAAGTAGCTTTTATATGACAGAAAGAAAAAAAGAAATCATAAGGAGTTGGGATCCAAGAGTTAGAATCTGAAAGCAGTCAGAAAGATAGATTCAAAGTAACAGTAATCATTTTTGGTGACAATTTTAGTGCAGTCAGTTTGGTTTATGGCAGTACAGCCAATGTTGTGGGGTAGGGGTGGTGAGGAAGGTTAGGGAAGAGTGGAAACAAAGTGGAAAACATAAGGGTATGGGAGAAGGTGTAATGCTGTATAAGGTTGCAGAGACAAGATGGGACAAAGCCTTTTGTGGGATTGAAGCTGAGATCAGGGGATATTCAATTCATTGCATTGGAGGCCAGAGTGATTGGAGTAATACATTAAAGTGTGGACATTTGAGTTTTGAATGTATTTAGAGTTTCTAAAGGAATAGAGGCCAGGAAGCAAGAAATTGGAAAAGTTGAGTCAGGTTTGCCAAATCCTGGCTAATGGTACCAACAACAAAGTGGGTGATACAGAGTTTAGAGTAAGTGATCTAAGTGACGCATAGAATCAGGGGTTTGAAGCTTAGCTTTGGGCCCAACAGGGTTCCAAGGTCACAGTCAAGAAGTAGAATACTGCAGACGCTGGAAATCTGAAACAAAAACAGAAAATGCTGGAAATACTCAGCAGGTCAAGCAACATCTGTGGAGAGAGAAACAGAATTCCTGTTTCAAGGATGATCTGAAACATTAACTCTCTTTCTTTCTCCACAAATGCTGTCTGACCTGCTAAATATTTCAAGTATTTGCTGTTTTTATTCCAAGGTCACCGTGTCTGCTTTGCTTGCAGTGAGTGGCAAAGGATAAAAGTAGAATTAGTGACAAGTGAATTGAGGATGTGATCAGAGCTGTAAATGATGGCCTTTGCCTTTCCAGCAAGCAGCAACTTGGCTGAGTCAGTAGCGCACATTCTTCCTGAAAAAGAAAGACTTGCCTTAATGTCACACCTTTTACAGCTATCGAATGTCTCAAGGTGCTTTACAATCAATGAAGTACTTTTGAAGTGTCAGAAATGCAGCAGCTAATTTGTGATGTTGAATGAGGGATAAATATTGGTCAGGACACTGTGGATAACTTCCCTGCTCTTCTTTGAATATTTCCATAGGATCTTTTACATTCGTGTGAGAGGGCCTCAGTTTAATGTCTGAATTGAAAGATGGCACCTCTGACAGTGCCGCACTCCCTCAGTCCTGCACTGGAATATTAACCCAAATTGTAGTTCACATGTCCTGGAGTGGGACTCAACCCAGAACCTCCAGCACCACTGAGCCACAGATGACTCTGCATTAAGATATGGGATCTTCCTTGTGATTGGCCATGTAATGAGACTTGGAAGATCCTTGAACAATTGGAAAATCAGAATACGATCAAGCAGAGTCAGCACGATTTTAATTAAAGGGAAGTTATGTTTGATTTATTAGGGTTCTTTTGAGGATGTAACAGGCAGGGTGGATCAAGGGATGCCAATAGATGCAGCGTATTTGGATTACCAAAAGGCATTCCGTAAAGCACCACATAAAAGGTTACCACACAATACAACAGTTCATAGTGTTGGGAATCATGGACAGAGGGATAATAAAGTCAGGATAAATTGAACTATTTTCAGGTTGGTTAATTGGAACTAGTGGCATACCACAGGGTTCAGTGCTGAGGCTCATCTGTTTACAATCTTTGTGACTTGGATGAAGGGTCAGAATGTATTGTAGCTAAATTTGCTGATGGTGCAAAGATAGGTAGGAAAGCAAGTTGTGAGAAGGAAACTATTTGCTAAGGGATATACGTAGAATAAATGAGTAAGCAGAAATTTGACAGCTGGAACATAATGTGGGAAAACGTGAGGTTATCCACTTTGGCAGGAAGAATAGAAAAACAAAATATTTAAATGGAGAGACACTGCATCATGCTGCAAGTACAGAGGGATCTGGCTGTCCTCGTACATGCATTGGAAAAAAATTAACATGCATGTTCAGCAAGTAATTAGGGAGACAAATGGAATGTTGGCCCTTATTGCAAGGAGGATGGACATGAAAACAAGAAAGCCTTGCTACAACTGTGCAAGACATTGGTGAGACAATGTTTGGAGTACCAAGGACAGTTTTGGGTGCATTATTTAAAGAGCAATTCACTTGTGTTAGAGGCTATTCCGAGAAAGTTCTCCGACATTGATTCCTGCAATGAGGTGATTGTCTTATGAGGAAAGGTTGAGCAGATTGGGCCTGTATTCCTTGAGTTTAGAAGAATGAGGGGTGACCTGATTGAAACGTATAAGATTCTGAGCAGGCTTGTCAGGACAGATGCTGAGAAGGATTTGGAACTTAGGAGCACAGTTTCAATACAAGGGGTTACCCTTATGATAAAAGGAGAACTTCATTAGCGCTGTTTTGAGGATCTAACAGGCAAGGTGGATAAATGGGTTCCAGTAGATACAATGTATTTAGAGGACCATTATTCTCTAGAATTCTCTTCCCCAGAGAGCATTGGTGGCTGGATCATTGTAACTCAGCCTTGTAGATCATAAATCTGTGAATACATTCAAGCAGGAGTCAATCGTTATGGAGGGCATGAGGTAATGTGGGGTTAAGGCCATGTTCCAATCAAGTATGACCTTATTGAAGGCAAAAGAGGTTGTATTGCTCAGTCCTCCTAATTCTTGTGCATCATTTCAAAGACCTCCGATAGGTAGGATGTTTCCCCCACTCATGTGTTTTGAACTCGGGGTCACAGTCTCAGAATAAGGGGCAGGCTGAATGGCCTACTGCTCCTGCATTCCTTTTAGGTTACCCCCGAACCTTCTAAACTGAAGGGACTAGGCCTGTCCTATTCTAACCCTTTAATTACCGGTACCATTCTGATGAATTTACTCTAACGTTTCTAAAGTTGATGTGCCTCTTCAGGTGTAGTGTCCAAAACTGAGTACAACTAATACTCCAGAAGGGCATCTGACCAAGTCTCTGTAAAACTAAAGTATCATTTGCCCACTTGAGCTAAAGGTGAAAATTGCTTTATCTTTTCTGATTGTTCTTCGATCAGTGCACTAGCCTTTAGTGATTTGTGTCGATGGATACCTAAATCTCTACTCCACCAAGCTCTTGGTCTCCAGAATATATTTGCCATCCTACCTTTTGGTGCTGGCTTCCCACTTGACTCATAGGTTAATATTATTTTGTGATCAGGAAGATTCCAGTTTTAATCTTCAGTTTTCACAGTTTGCAGTCGGGCATTACAGGTCATCACAGATTAGGATGATGTAAGGTCGGGTGTAATGTTTGTAGCTCAGATGTCTGCCCAATGATCTCTCTGGAAGTGCAACCATGCAGGCTTTGAGTGAGGCCAGGATCGGCCTTGGCTGTTATGCTCTTTGTGGATTGGTAGCCGACCAACGGCATCGGTACCAGCTGGGGTGCTGTGAATAATACCCCTTAACGAAATAAAATACTGTCCATGGAACCAGTGGCTTCAGGTGAGCAAGGCAGAAAGAACATTGAGGCTGCTGCAAAAGTACACGACTCCCACTCGCCTGATGAAGGAGTGGCGCTCCGAAGGCTTGTGGCTTGTGCTACCAAATACACCTGCTGGACCTTAACCTGGTGTTGTGAGCCTTCTTACTGTGCAAAAGTATTTAAGCAGACCTTGGAATTGGATGCATGATTTGGTAATCAGATTCTTGATTTGAATTTGTGTTCTCAAATCGTGTTTTATTTTTCACGTAGTTTTTTCAGCACCCGGACATGATGGGTTTTGTCTTTTGCCTTTTTTCTTTTGTTATTTTGTTTATGGAATGTGGGCTCCCACATGCCCATCCTTAGTTGCCCTTGAGGAGGTGGTAGTGAGCTACCGCCTTGAACCTCTGCAATCTCTGAGGTGTAGGTGCACCCACAGTGCTGTTAGGGAAGGAATTCCAGTGGTGTGTGGTGTGAACATCAAGGGTATTTGAGGATAAATATTTATACAGAAATAATTTCATGATGCATTTATACACAATGCGAATATATACCAGCCATGTTAACTCGTATAGAATTGGAAATTACTGATTTTGGTTCTTGAATAAATCCAGTGCAGATATTAATATTGCATGACAATGTTTATGGAGCAATCTAATTAAGGATTAGATTGCCCCATAAACATAAACTTCTGGATACTCCTAGTAAGATTAGGAAATAAGTATGAAATTGGCTGAAGAAAAGTTAGTGTTGGGTATTCATTAGGAAAGTGATGCCAGGGTGAACTGAAATACTGAGTACGGCACTTCAGCACACTCCTAGCTGGCCTCTCACTTTCTACCCTCTGGAGATTCAAAGTCACCAAGAACTCTATACATGTCTTAATTCGCACCAAGTCCGGTTTGCCTATTGCCCTTACGCTTTCTAACCAAATTTGATTCCTGGTCGAGCAATGTCATGACTTTTTTAAAATCCTCACCTTTTCAAATCCCTCCATGGCCTTTCTCCCTCTCTCTCTCTCTAATATCCTGCAATCCCATGTTGACCTTTCTGGCCTCTTGAGCATCTGCAGTTTTTAATTACGCCTCTGTTGGTGGCTGCACCTTCCATTGCCTCGACCCTAAGCTCTAGACCTGTTCAGCTCACTTTCCTTTAAGACACTTTTTGGAGCCTGCCTCTGTGACCAAGCAATTAGTCACCTGCCCTCATTTCTCCTCATCTGGCTTGGCACCTTACTCTATTTTATAATGCTCCTGGGAAATGCCTTGAGATGTTTTCTTTTACATTAAAGGTGCTATATAAATACAAGTTGTTTTTGTTTGGACAATGATGCCGAGACGCTCAAACTGTTTTGAATTTGCATTGAGTACTTGGATTCACAAATCCAATGCAAATATTTGAAATCAGCAGATAATCTCAAACGGAGGAGGAAGTGTGATCAAATCTGATGAGGCAGCCAAGGATCTATAAAACCTGTCTGTGGGCGAAACAATAGAACATAGTTTAGACAGGCAATTTAGGAGGAAAACCTGAATTAATTTGACTATACATTTCTCTTTTTAACCAGGATAAAATGTGACTTTTGCTTTTAGATTTCCACTGCTTATATTTTTTTGTTACTCAGAATCTTGCAAACATAAGGTTTTGGATAATAGAAGGAAAAGTGAGTGACGTACACACCTGAGTGTATTGTATATCCAGTTTTTTTTTGGCTACCTTATCTGACTTGATTGCCGCTCCCTTTTTTTATATAATCAACTGATTCAACTGGTTAATGGTGAAGTGAAAAAAGATCTGGATTCAGCACTGAGTGTATACGGTTACCCTCAACCAGACAAGTAGAGTGTTGAGCTATATTTAGTATTTAGTGGTGTCAGTGGAGCAGATGCTGAAGCTATACAGTACTTTGGTCACACCATAACTTAAATACTGCATCCATTTTGACGAATTCAGACATTCAAATCCTGTAGGTAGTGTAGAGATGGAACCAGTTGGATTAGGAATGATGAAAGATTGCAAGGACTTGAACTGCTAAATCTTCAAATAAAATGATTCTGGGAGGATCTCAGACAGATGAACATGATAGTAAATGATATTGAAATGGTAAATCTGAAGTGCTGCTTCAAGTTAAATCATTGGACAAGATGATGCAAGGCAAGCTTGGGTTGAATCTCTAGAAATTGTAGAATCTCTGAAAGTTGTTGATACAAAGAGTGATCACGGGTGGGATGGTTAGAATAATTGGAAGCAAAAACTAAACCATTTAAAAGATGATTGTATTTTTATGAGTGGGGGGCTATGTGTTTTCCCGAACATGTGGGCAGCATGTCTTTCATCATCCATACTTTGTGATTGCCTTTTCGAACCATGGGAACAATTGTGTTCACTGCATCAAATGGGTCAGAGTACTATGAATGGCGTGGAAGAGGCATTTTCACATTGCTTCAGTTCTCAATACAAATGTGAACTCTGTCTCCCCTGAAGTGCCTGTAGTTATTGACGCCTAGTTACTGTTCTGCTTGGCTTTTAAAGTTTAGATTCTCAGGTATACACCGTTCCTTTTGACAACTGTTTATTCAGGTTTCTTTTGTCCCACGCGTTCCTGGCCAATAATTTGCTTTTCCTTTCAAGTACGTCTGCTTGTGTTCAATGTCCTTCAACTGGCAAACATCGACAACTGAACTTGTCTTCACCGTGGCTTTTTCAATCTCCATACAAATGTGCTTCAGCCACATGACACAATTATTAATTCAAAAACCCAAGAAAGGAAATCGGGCTTATCCTGCTGACAACTATCCTTCTAATCTGAGCATTAATGCGATGATTATCAGAAAAAGTATGGGAATAACTAAACATAAAATTACATGCGTTTATACATGTTTAAAGATTAAAGTTTCTAAAATTTGACTGTCTTTCCAATACAGTGAGTCAAAAGTGCAGTTTTACTCCCAACATCAGAAGTATTTTAATAGTGGTTACTGACAAGGGGATCATCAATTCAGAGTAGGCCAGATAAATTTTGTTAGTGCAGAGGGCTTCTGGAACCTGCAATACTTTTCCGTAAGGATGAATGAGGAATAGACCTCTACGTATTTTAAGGAAAATGTGGGTAAATAATTTAAGTAGATAAAGATGCAAAAGAAAACAGCGTCAAGGCAGACTATTAAGATCACAGTTTGAGCGAAGGATAGATGTCTGATTGGACACTGAGAGCATTAGTTCGATTTTGATAGGAAATTAGCAACTGTCACTTGAACATCCTGGAAAGATCATCTTGGAAAGAAAAGCATAAAAACCATTAATTCAATGTTATAGGCAGGCGATTTGGTTAATCGCTGAATAGTACCATTGACAGGAGGTGGCCACTCACTGCATGATTGTATGTATAACTCCTTGTAACGTATTTGTGACTAATGGTGTATTGCATTCTTTACTGGTATTCCTGTAAAATCAAGTAAAAACATTAAATGGAATCTGAAACCAAAAGAGAAAATGCTTGAAAATCTCAGCAGGTCTGGCAGCATCTATAAGGAGAGAAAAGAGTGACGTTTCAAGTCCAGTTGACCCTTTGTCAAAACTAAAACCACCAGTGTTCAACTTGGACATTGAGTGTTCTCTGATTTGTTTCCTGTAAGTCTCATGTCTGCATTAACCTGTCAGGGTTACGTCTTCGAATGAGATAAAGTTTGGATTGCTCTTGCAAAGAGCTGGTGTACTGCTCTTTGAGTTCAGTAGCCTACTTCTGTGCTGTAAACTTCTGTGCATCTATTTAGAGATCATGTACTGTGTGGTTTTCAGAATTAATAAAATGATAGTATTTGAATATTGATGATTAAAATGCATTTGATTTGAATATTGCCATTTCTGCTCCTAATCCGGAGAATTAGAGGATAAGCTTCAGAAGAAAGCCGAAAGACCAATCAGTCCTTTGAAGCTGCTGCTTGTAAAGAAAACTGGTACAACCCCATGGGCTTTTCCCAAATGGCCATCTCCTGAGAACACACATAATGGAGAAATAAAATTCAGGAAGCAAAACTCTGAAATTTCTTCTGTTAATTTGAAGGAATGGAGATCAATTCTACATTTGACCAACTGCAGTCCACCAATAAAATTCCAATGCTTGTTGCAGAACTGTGGCCATGTAATGTAAGAACGTCTTGAGATTTTGGAATTTTCCACTCTTTGCAGCTCAGAAGAAGATGCTGTTGGCAGGTGTTTCAACTGCTCCTTGTGCTCCCCAGTGACATACTCCCTCTTTAATTAAACTCTCCTACTCGGGCAGTTCATTCCATATTTCAACTAAGACTTGGAGTGTGAACACCCAAGTGTTTGAACTGTGAGCCATGTTCTATGAAAGTGACCACTCATTAGCAATCTATTTGCATAAGTATAGACGGAACACCTTTGCGGCAAACTGCTTCTAAAGGAAACCATACTGTGTGCTCAATAGATTGTTGACTAAGACATTATTTTGGAACCAAGGGTAAATGACAGGTTAAAAAAAGTCAGCATGTTTTTGTGTTTCAAAAATAAAGTTACACTGTGTTTCAGCTATGTTTGTATTTTGAGGGCGGAAATACTTGGTACTTTTGTCACAGGTTTATCTTTTTTAGTTGAGGTGCTTTAAGTGAAGGCACATTAATGAAGGACATTGTAACGGTTGAATAGCAAGCAGAAGTAAATCTAGGAGTTCTATTTGGAATCAGCATTTTTAATATCTCCACATATATATGACACCAAGGTTAAGCTTTAAAAGCTTGAGGTTTTATGGAAATCCAATAATGTAAGGAGGACCACAGTTTCCTTTTTCTGACATGCGGCACATCCACTTTGCTGAACTATCCTTCATTTTTACTCTCCATAACTCAGTGCAGAGTTTCAGTTCACTATAGGTTGGGGAAGGAAACTGCAGAGGATGGGCACAATTGTAATATGGAACTTGTTCAAGGAACAGCTACTACGCGTCCTTGATAAATATGTTCCTGTCAGGCAGGGAGGAAGCAGACGTGTGAGGGAACAGTGGTTTACTAAGGAGGTTGAATCTCTTGTGAAGAGGAAGAAGGAGACTTATGTAAAGATGAGACGTGAAGGCTCAGTTAGGGCACTTGAGAGTTACAAGTTAGCCAGGAAGAACCTAAAGAAAGAGTTAAGAGCCAGGAGGGGACATGAGAAGTCTTTGGCAGGTAGGATCAAGGAAAACCCTAAAGCTTTCTATAGGTACGTCAGGAGTAAAAGAATGACCAGGGTAAGATTAGGGCCAGTCAAGGACAGTAGTGGGAAGTTGTGCGTGGAGTCTGAAGAGATAGGAGAGGCACTAAATGAATATTTTTCGTCGGTATTCACACTGGAGAGGGACAGTGTTGTCGAGGGGAGTACTGAGATGCAGGCTGTTGGACTGGATGGGATTGAGGTTCATAAGGAGGAGGTGTTAGCAATTCTGGAAAGGGTAAAAATAGATAAGTTCCCTGGGCCAGATGGGATTTATTCTAGGATTCTCTGGGAGGCTAGAGAGGAGATTGCAGAGCCTTTGGCTTTGATCTTTGTGTTGTCATTGTCTCCAGGAACAGTGCCAGAAGACTGGAGGATAGCAAATGTTGTCCCCTTGTTCAAGAAGGGGAGTAGGGACAACCCTGGTAATTATAGACCGGTGAGCCTTACTTCTGTTGTGGGCAAAGTTTTGGAAAGGATTATAAGAGATAGGATTTATAATCACCTGGAAAGGAATAATTTGATTAGGGATAGTCAGCACGGTTTTGTGAAGGGTAGGTCGTGCCTCACAAACCTTATTGAGTTCTTTGAGAAGGTGACCAAAGAGGTGGATGAGGGTAAAGCGGTTGATGTGGTGTATATGGATTTCAGCAAAGCGTTTGATAAGGTTCCCCATGGTAAGCTTTTGCAGAAAATACGGACACATGGGATTGAGGGTGATTTAGTGGTTTGGATCAGGAATTGGCTAGCTGTAAGAAAACAAAGGGTGGTGGTTGATGGGAAATATTCATCCTGGAGTTCAGTTACTAGTGGTGTACCGCAAGGATCTGTTTTGGGGCCACTGCTGTTTGTCATTTTTATTGATGACCTGGATGAGGGCGTGGAAGGATGGATTAGTAAATTTGCGGATGACACTAAAGTCGGTGGAGTTGTAGACAGTGCGGAGGGAAGTGGCAGGTTACAGAGGGACATAGATAAGCTGCAGAGCTGGGCTGAGAGATGGCAAATGGAGTTTAATGTGGCAAAGTGTGAGGTGATTCACTTTGGAAGGAGTAACAGGAATACAGAGTACTGGGCTAATGGTAAGATACTTGGTAGTGTGGATGAACAGAGGGATCTGGGTGTCCATGTGCATAGATCCCTGAAAGTTGGCACCCAGGTTGATAGGGTTGTTAAGAAGGCGTACGGTGTGTTAGCTTTTATTGGTAGAGGGATTGAGTTTCGGAGCCAGGAGGTCATGCTGCAACTGTACAAAACTCTGGTGCGGCTGCATTTGAAGTATTGCGTACAGTTCTGGTTGCCGCATTATAGGAAAGATGTGGAAGTGTTGGAAAGGGTGCAGAGGAGATTTACCAGGATGTTGCCTGGTATGGTGGGAAAATCGTATGAGGAAAGGCTGAGGAAATTGAGGTTGTTTTCGTTAGAGAGAAGAAGGTTAAGAGGTGACTTAGTAGAGGCATACAATATGATCAGAGGATTAGAGAGGGTGGATAGTGAGAGCCTTTTTCCTCGGATGGTGTTGGCTAGCACGAGGGGACATAGCTTTAAATTGAGGGGTGATACATATAGGACAGATGTTAGAGGTACGTTCTTTACTCAGAGAGTAGTAAGGGCGTGGAATGCCCTGCTTGCAGCAGTAGTGGACTCGTCAACGTTGAGAGCGTTTAAATGGTTATTGGATAAACATATGGATGATATTGGAATAGTGTAGATTAGATTGTACTTTAGGTGTATAACCAAGTACCTTTTAAATGCAATGAGGGTCTCTGGCTCCACTACCAAATCAGGCTTTAGATTGGTTTCACTGGTTGGCACAACATCGAGGGCCAAAGGGCCTGTACTGCGCTGTAATGTTCTATGTTCTATATAAATTCCTCACAGCAGCTTGCCTTCTCCTTCCAGTCTGATCTCGGACATCCAAGTGCCTCATGATTTTTTTTCCTGTCTAAAGCCAGTTATTACCCTGCTGCCTCTGCCTCCTCTAACCACACACACACACGTCCATTCATCTTTCAGGTACCCATCTTTTCTTTTCCTCCATTGTCTCTGCTCTATTTTCACTCCTCCCCTTGCCTGACTAATAATGGTTTTCTTCAGACGGAGCTCAGCACGACGGTGCAAAAATTTGAAACTGTCTTTAGCCGGAAGTGCCAAGTGGTTTATCTGTCTTGGCCTCCTCTTGTGGTCCCTCGCACCACATATTAAGGCAATTTGATTCATCCAACATAAAATGAAAAAATGGTTGAAGGGCGGCACGGTAGCACAGTGGTTAGCACTGCTGCTTCACAGCTCCAGGGGCCTGGGTTCGATTCCCGGCTTGGGTCACTGTCTGTGTGGAGTTTGCACATTCTCCTCGTGTCTGCGTGGGTTTCCTCCGGGTGCTCCGGTTTCCTCCCACAGTCCAAAGATGTGCGGGTTAGGTTGATTGGCCATGCTAAAAAATTGCCCCTTAGTGTCCTGGAATGCGTGGATTAGTGGGTAAAATATGTAGGGATATGGGGGTAGGGCCTGGGTGGGACTGTGGTCGGTGCAGACTCGATGGGCCGACTGGCCTCTTTCTGTACTGTAGGGTTTCTATGATTTCTATTACAGCAAAAGCTGTGGGTCCTGGCAACATCCTGTTTGTGGTACTGAAGAATTGTGCTCTAAAACTAGCTGCACCATAGCCAAATTATTCCCGTACAGTTACACCACTGGCATCTATCTGCCAATATAGAGAATTGTCCAGTTACACAGATATCCACAGATATCAGGACAAATCCAAATAGGTCCCATCAGTCTACATTCAATGATCCACAAAGTTCCAGGAAGGACATAATTGCTCTTGAGTACAAAGGAGATTTATAAGAATGTTGCTAGGGCTTGAGACTTGCAGCTATGAGGAAGGATTAGTTAGACTGGGGTTGTTTTCCTTGGAACTGAGGAGGCTGAGGGGAGACCTGATTGAGATGTACAAGATTCAAGAAACACCTGGATAGATACATGAATAGACAGGGAATAAAGAGACAGGGACCAGGAAGAGGCAAGAAAATATTAAATTAGGGAGGCATCTGTGTCGGCACAGACTTAATGGTCCGAAGGGCCTGTTCCTGTGCTGTACTGTTCTTTGTTCTTGTTCTAAGATTATGAAGAGCCCAGATGGAGTAAACTCTGTTTCCCTTGGGAGAGAGGTCAATTATCAGGGTGTACAAGTTTAAGTTAATCAGTAGAAGGATTAGAGGTGACATGAGGAAAAACTTCTTCAGCCAGAGGGTGGTGGGTGTTTGGATATCACTGCCTGATTTGGTCGTGGAGCCAGAGACCCTCATTGCATTTAAAAGGTACTTGGTTATACACCTAAAGTACAATAACCTGTAATGTTACGGACCAGGTGCTAGAAGGTAGAGTTAGAATGGGCAGCTAGTTTTTGATTCTTTTTCAACTGCTGCAGACACTATGGGCTGAATAGCCTCTTTTTGTGCCCTAACTTCTCTGCGGTTCTAAACTGATGGAGAGTGGTTTGCAGTGTTAATATAAGCCTACTTGTGATACTAATAAATAAACTTTTTATAAATTTCAGTCAGCACTATCACATGGCATGTAGTCATCAATAACCTATTCACCGGTGCTCAGCTTGGGTTCCATCAGGGTGACTCTGTACCAGAACTCATTACAGCCATGGTCCAAACATGGACCAAAGCAACAAATTCAAGAAGTGAGTTGACACCAAGACAGCATTTGACATCATTATGGCATCAATGAACCCAAGCAAAATTGAAATCACTGGGAAGTGGGGAGAGGAATCTCTCCTCCAGTTGGAATCGGACTCCGCACAAAGATAGATGGTTGTGGTTGTTAGAGGCCAATCATCTTAATTCTGAGTTATCGCTGCTGGAGTTCCTCTGGTAGTGTCCTAGGCCCAACCATCTTCAACTGCTTCATCAATGACTTTCCCTTCATCATCATGTCAGAAATGGAGGATGTTTGTTGGCTGTGCAGTTTCCGTAGAGTCATACAGCACAGAAAGAGGCCCTCAGGCCCATTCTGTCTGTGCTAGCCATCAAACACCTATCTATTCTAATCATATTTTTCCAGCACTTGGTCCGTAGCCTTGTATGCTATGCTGTTTCAAGTGTTCATCTAAATGTTTCTTGAATGTTGTGAGGGTTCCCACCTCTACCACTCTTTCGGAGAGTTCCAGATTCCCACCACCCTCTTGAGTTGTTCAGAATGGGTTAACTGTAACCTTCCACTTTAGACCCAATTTGTATGTTAATTGTTTAATAGTACTCACTGGGATATATAAGGGGATTACAGGTGGCACTGAATGTTGGGTGTGTGTATGTGGAGTTGTAAAAGAGAATGAAGTGAGTTTGCGAAGAAGCTGGACTTGCATCATCTTTTATTACTGGGCTGCAACTTGAGTGGCTTAACGTGAGTGAACGTGTTTTTCCTCAAATCCCTTCAATTCCTGCCCATTACCTTAAATCTATGCTCCCTGGTTATTGACCCCTCTACTGGGGGGAAAAGCTTCTTCCTTTCTTTGTTCCTCATAATTTTGTACATCTTATACAGGCACCTCCTCAGTCTTTTCTGCTCTAAGGAAAATAACCCCCGCCGAGCCAGCCTCTCTTAAAAGCAGAAACGCTCCAGCCCAGGCACCATCCTGATGAATGCCCTCTGCACCCTTTCTATCACATTTTTCCTATAGTTTGGAGACAAGAACTGCACAATACTCTAGCTTTGGCCTTGCGAGTGTTGTATATAGCTCCATCATAACCTCCTTGCTCTTATGTTCATAGAATCCCTACAATGCAGAAGAAGGCTATTCGGCCCATCAAGCCAATCTCACCCAGGCCCGATCCCCATAATCTCCATATTTACTCTGCTAATCCCTGACACGAAGCACCAATTTAGCATAGCCAATCAATCTAACCCAAGCATCTTTGGAGTGTGGGAGGAAACTGGGGCATCCGGATGAAACCCACACAGACATGGGGAGAATGTGCAAACTCCACACACAGTCACCTGTAGCCGGAATTGAACTCCGGTCCCTGGTGTTGTGAGGCAGCAGAATTAACCACCATGCCGCCCTATTCTGCAACACTTGACTATTGTACTCCAAGCCCCTTGCAATAAAGGCCAATATGTCATTTGTTTTTCTAATTGCTGGTTGTACCATTTCCCACTCTCTTTACCCTATTCCCACTAAACTGCTGGCCACCCACCTTTATTTCCTGGTTTCTATATTAACCAATAATGGTTTTCTTCAGGTGGAGCTCAGTTCGATACGACAGTGCAAAAGGCAAGGCTGAAGCAATTGCAACGGCCTTTAGTCAGAAGTGCCAAGTGGATGATCTACATTGGCCTCCTCCTGTGGTCCCTAGCACCACATATTCATAACTCCTCAGATACTGAAGCAGTCTGTGCCCACATATAGCAAGACCTGGACAACATTCAGGCTTGGGCTGATAAGTGACAAGTAACATTCATATTTCACAAATGCAGGCAATGATGATCTTCAACGAGAGAACCTAACCATCTCCCTTGATGTTTAATGACTCTATCATTACTGAATGTCAGTTCATCAACATTCTAGGGGTTACTGATGGCCAGAAACTGGACCAGCCATGTAAATACTATGCCAAGCCACATATGCTTCTGACTTGGGACTATGTCAGTGCTCCTTTGCTGTCTCTGGGTGAAATCCTGGAACTTCTTTCCAAACATCATCTTGGGTGTACCTGCACCATCTGGGCTGCAATAGGTCAAGAAGGTAGCTCACCTCCACCACTTCTATGGCAACTAATGATGCTATGGCAACTAATGATGGGAAATAAAGGCTGTCCTTGCCAGAATGCTCAAATACCACAAATTAATAAAACATGAGTATTGTCCCCTTGCTGTCGTCATCACTTTCCACAAAAAAAACTCTTTAACACCCTCTCGCCTTGCAAACTACTGTCCCATTGCCAATCTTCCTTTCCTCCAAAATCCTTTAAAATGTTGTCACCTCACGCATCTTTGCCTGTTTTCCCCAGAACTTCATATTTGATTCCTTCCAATTGAATTTCCACATCTACGGCACTACCAAAATAATTCTTACCAAGGTCACAAATGACATCCTTGGTGACTATGACAAAGGAAAATTTTCTCTCTTCATCCTTCTTGACTTGTCTTCAGCCTTTGACATGGCTGACCACACCAAGCTCCAGTGCCTCTTCTCATCCACCATTCGGATGCTCAGCATCACTTTCTGAATGTCCACTGACAGTCACATTTAGCTCTACCTCATCACATTGCTCTGTCCACTCTTCCACTTTCTGGGAATTGTCAGACTGCTTGTCCAGTCGAGATTAGCAGAAATTTTCTCCGACTCAAATATTTGGAAGCCATTGCCCTCAGTCCCTGCAACAAACTCCATTTCCTATCTACTGATCCACCTATTTAACTGGCAACTGTGAAAGGCCAAAGCAGATTGTGCACATCCTTGACATTACATTTGAGCCCAAGATGAACTTTCAACCACATATCTGCATGATCTCTAAAACAGCCTATTCCCTCTTCTGTAACGTCGCCAGACTTTGCCCTGCCTCAGCTCACCTGCTGCTGAAACCCTCATTCATGTTTTTGTTACCTCTAGACTTGATCTACGCACATTTTCAGCTGGCCTCCCATAATCTATCTTCCGTAAATTTGAGGTCACCTAAAACTCTGCTGTCTGTATCCTATTATGCACTAAGCCTTGTTCTTCTATCACTGCTGTACTCACTAGCGTGGATTGGCTCTTAATTTAAAAAATACTCATCCTTGATTTCAAATCCCTCCCTATCTCTGAACTCTCCACTGATTTCTGTGTTAATCCAGTGCTGGTCTTGCCGGCACCCCAATTTTAAATGATTCACTATTAGCGATAGTGCTTCAGCTGCCAAGATGCTAAGCTCTGGAACTCCTCCCCTAATATCTCCACATATCTTTCCTCCTTTTAAGACAGCCATTAAAACCTACCTCTTTGACCAAACATCTAGTCAGCTGCTCAGTATTAAAATTTACTTAATGCTTATGTGAAATGCTTTGAGACATTCTACTACATTAAGGGCACTATATAAACACAAGCTGTTAATTTTGTTTTGTGCAAGTTTGCTATCATTGAATTCTCCACTATCAACATCCTGGGAGTTACTATTTACCAGGAATTTAACTGGAATAGCCATGTAAATAGTGTGGCTACAAGAGCAGGTCAGAAGCTGGGAAGTCTTTAATGAGTGACCCCCAAAAGCCTGTCCATCATTCACAAGTCAGGAGAATGATGCAACACTTTCTACTTGCCTGGATGAGTGGAGCTTCAACAACACTTGGAACTTGACATCATCCAGGACAAAACAACTCACTTGATTAGTACTCTGTCTGCAGCTTAAACGTTAACTCTCTCTACCACTGTACCAAGGCAGTAGTGTGTATCATCTCCCAAGCTGCACTGCAGCAGCTCGCAAAGCCTTCTTCAACAGCATCTTGTAGATGTACCACGTAGAAGGACAAGGGTAACAGAGCATAGAAACACTATCACCTGCCAGGTTCACCACCAAGCCACACACCATCCTGACTTGAAACTATATTGTCGTTCCCTCGCTGCCGGGTCAAAATCAAACCTATTCCACATGCTCTGCAGCGGTTCAAGAAGGTGACTCACTGACACCATCTCAAGGACAATTGGGAATAGTCAACAAATGGTAGCCTTGCCAGAAATACTGCATCCCATGAAATAATAAAAAAATAACCTGCCTAATTTCCCAATCTTCCTCGTCTCTTGTACCTACAAAACTGACTTTTATTAAAATTTAATATTCGAGGACATAAGTGCATGACCCTTGAACCCGTCTTAATTTTTATCATCATTGCTGTTCCCCAGAGAATCCCTTCAACTTAATTAGAGGTTCTACATTTCAAAACCGATGATCACCACTTAGGAAAGATAGTAAAGCAATATTCCCATGGTGATGTTGACTGAACAGTGAGCTCTTTTAATTCTGCAGTTGAGTCAGAGGATGGCTGTGAGGAGAATGGGACTGAAGAACTGGTCCTGGAGAGTGACCTGATGCTGGGGCAAGAACTGGAGTTTGAAGATTCTGAGAAGATCATGGGCTTTGAAAAAGATTCAAAAGGTTTGAAAAAAATTATTATTCTTTTTGTGTTCCCAAAACATGATTTTTGAGAGTCGTGCTTCTGAGACTTGATGTCCATGAATCAAAGTAACAGAATGAGAGAATTTTTTCTTCTCTGGACCAAATGCTTAGATTAATAATTGCCCAGGGCAGTTTGTCCCTTGCAAGTTGCTACTACACCCTTTTTAATTTCATCTATAAATTAATCAAATCTGCATTATACTTGATCACTGCTGGAAACAAAATGAAAGATGGTGGTGATCAGAGAGGAGTTATGATGATAATGCTGGAGCTAATATAAAATAGCTTGCATTGCAGAAAACTAAAGCTGTATTCTCTCCCCTTCCCCCATTATATAAAAGCTACAAAACACCCAGCCAAGTTAACAATGCTATGCACAAAAAAAAACAATCTCCTTCAGTTTATTTTCATCATTTTATATTGTATTATGTTCATGGAAGGTCAATGTAAGTAGGGTGGGACCCATATCTCTAGGGCAGGGAAGAACTGGCAGTCACACTCACCTCTTTGTAAGCATTGCTCCTGTTGATCAGTTTATATAGCTGCACTGTTAGCGGTGAAACCCAACTATTGCATCATTCTGAATGAAGGAGGCTCTGTGTTTTGTGTGTGGGTGGAGGATTGAAGACAATGGAAACTCCTTTTCAGATGATCTTCGTATAAAATCTGAGTGTTGATTGAAAAATTGGTTGTTTCTTTATCTCCTGATTGATCTTGATTTGCCGAGCGCTGTTCTCCTTAAACTCGGGTTAGGTACAATAACTAAAGAGCACCAAATCAGTTGCCTATCATTGAGGTCTGGTTGATATCGGCATATAGAGTTCAAGTAGTTTGATTTTAAATCTGTTTAGAGTTCCCAGTTGATCGTGCTCTGAAGCTCAGTTGAGTGCTGGGAGACTGGAGAGTGAACAATGCAGTGCCTGTCTTCAAAAAGGGAGGCAGCAAACTTAGCTAATTACAAAACACTTGCCACTTCCATCCAGAAAAAAAGATATTGTTGACAGAAGAGATATCAAAACTTTCCACCTTGCACTCACCAGGACAGACTGTACGTATTTTATTGGGCTCCATCCTGCACTCAAATTCAACTTTCAAATGGAGCAGTTAAATAAACTCCCTTTATTCAATATGCTCTTTGGGAAATCTGCCGGTGAGTTTTCCACTACTGTCTACCATAAGCTTACCTTCACTGGGCAATATTCGTTGGGATTCCTACAGTTCCACGTGCTATAAGATTGGCCTGATCAGCAACATCATAAATAGGCCCGAGGCTTTTGCTCATCATGCTAGCTTGATGCTGAAATATGACACATTAAAGCTATCCTGCAGGATAATGGCTACCCTGATCAGACCATTGCTCGCTGTCTGCCGCGCACGCTCACGAATGGGCCTGAAATCCCATGTCCTGAGAAGTGCCCAGTCTATCTCAGTTTACCATGGAAGGTTAAGGGGTTTCAAAGATTTGAGCTAGCCATTTCCTGCTGCTACCATGCAGTAACAATACAAGTGGCATTCTCATGAACAGAATGATGCTACCAAGTCAAAAAGACACTGCCCATCTCACAAATGAGTAATGTGGTATATGAATTTCAGTATCAGTGTAATGCCAGGTATGTAGGCTATGCATCCCAAAGATTGGCAGATAGTATTAAACAGCACACTTTTTGGCTGTTCCCAACAGGCAAAGTGCTGATTGTACCCAATTAGCCGTGCTTGCAAAAGTCAAAACAGTGTCCAAAATTAGAAGTGATTGCACAATTGGAAAGCACTTGCAAACAATCGTGATTGTGCTAAGAATTACGCTGACAACCAAATTAAGATTATCAGTTAGGCTTGCAGTGTGGCTTGCTTGCACGTACTAGAAGCCACATATGTTCACACACAAGACTTGTCCTTTGCAGACAGAAGAAGTGTGTCCATGCATTGTACCTTCTTCAACTAAGCAAAAACTTGGGGGCAGCCATTCCCTGGTTCATTAGTCATGGAATTGCTCATGAGGACTCAGTTGACTTGCCTGCTTTGAATTTGGGCAAAAACTTGACAATTAACTGTTCCCTGGTGCATTCTCCATGGCAATACCTCGAACTATGAGATCCCACTTGCCAACTAATCAGTACTCTCTTCTTATGCATTATAAATTGTTGTTCTCTTTACAATTGGTATTTTGCAAATCTGTCCTGATGTGTGCAAGACAAAAAGTTTCAGCATCGTGTCTTGGCAGGAGTATGGTGTATTGAGACAAAGCAACTGTCGCCAAGCTGAAGGGGGAGACATTAGGACAGGTGACAAAAAGCTTGGCTAAACAAAGAGATTTTAAAGAGGGGAGAGAGAGAGAGAGAGACAAAGACATTAGGATCCAGACAGCAGAAGGCTGCCATTTGTGAGGTGAAGAATGTTAAATGCACAAGAATCTCGAATTAGAAGCGCGCAGAGATGTTTAGAGGTTGAAATAAGACTTTATCGTTGAGACTTTATCAGACTGTGGCTCCACTAGAACAGGGAGACAGGTGAAATGTGCAAATTAGGATAATTATTCCAATATGAGGCACACTGAGGTCAGCCAACAAGCACTTGTCATGACTCGAGGCTAGATTTTATAGTTTGTTGAGAGAAAAGGGGAAGGTGGAATATGGGAACAGTGTGACTTTTATTTATTTGTAGGATGTGGGCATCATTAGCCTGGTCAGCATTTATTGCTCATTCAATATTCCCCTTTGAATGGCTATAAATGAAGAGAGGGCAATGTGCGATGGGACCTGCCTGTCTTCATACACCATTCAATGAAGGTAAGCATGCAGGTGCAGCAGGCGGTATGAGAAGGCAATGCTAAATTGGCCTTCAAAGTGAGAGGATTGGAAACAGGAGTCTTGCTGCAATTCTACAGGGCCTTGGTGAAGCCACACCCAGAATATTGTGTACCGTTTTGGTCTCCTTCTCTGAGGGAGTGCAAAGGTTTACCAGACTGATTCTTGGGATGGCAAGACTGACGTATGAGGAGGGATTGAGTAGCCGATGAATACATTCACTGGAGTTCAGAAGCTTTGGGGGTCGGGGTGGTCTCGTAGATACTTCTAAAATTCTAACAAGACTAGACAAGGTAGCTGCAGGAAGGATGTTCCCAATCATAGAGGAGTCCAGAACCGGGGTCATAGTCTAGGGATGCAGGTAAATCTTTTGGGACTGAGATGAGAAGAATTCTCTTCACCCAGAGGGTGGTAAGCTTGTGAAATTCGCTGCCACAGAAAGCAGTTGAACCCAAAACATTTGTATGTTTTCAAGAAGGAATTAGATATTGCTTTTGGGGCAAAGGGGATTAAGGGGAATGGCAGGATAAAGCTGTTGAGTTGGATGATCAGCCATTATAATGAAGGGCCAAATGGCCTACTCGTGCTCCTATTTTCTATGTTTTTATGGTGGTGTGCTGCCTTCTTGATTGTGTGAGATTAGGAATATTAACTTGGTGGAGGGGAAATGTTAAAGTGGACAGGTTTAGCTGAATGACCTATTTCTGTGTTGTAACTCCCTCCGATGAAGGACTACAATTTGTAAATTGCCAGCACAGTACCTGCCCCATTTTTGTTGTGACGAGAAATTAGGAATGTGTGAATTTAAAAAATGTATAGTGTACTCAAAATATCAGTTATTGAAAAAAAAGTTAATATTTCCCACAAGTAAAGTGCGAAAGTATCCACTTCATCTCCCCATTGTGGCTAGGGTATTTTTTTGTGTGAAGTTGATGGTTAACTGGCTCCAACTCAGGTGCCGAGGTGTGGCGACTAGGGGATTTTCACAGTAACTTCATTGCAGTGTGAATGTAAGCCTACTTATGACTAATAAATAAACTTTACTTTAACTCCATCTTCTTGTTGTGACAGTTTATTAAAATAAATGGATAAAAGATGCAGTGATGGGATGAGAAATGCACAACAAGATATGGGAAGGGAACTGCAACAAGATTCCTCACAACCCCATCAGAAACTGCAGCCTGAAATCCCTGGTGGCTCCTCTCAATTCCACACTCTTCACCAGGTCTATATGAAACAACTATTATTCACTTTGCCATAGTAACTTTACCACAGAAAAATGTCCCAGATTGTTCACAGAAGTGAATCAGGCAAAAATTGATGATGAACCAACAGGGGAAATATTGAATAGATGGCAAAAGGCTTGGCTAAAGATCAAAGTTCAAAGAGGGGCTTAAAGGAGAGAGAAGGTTCAGGTGGGAATTCCAAAGCTCGGCCTACATAGCTGCCAGTGATGGGGCATAGAGAAAGGGGGATGTATAAGAGGTAAGGTTGGAGGAGCACAGCATTTTCAGAGTATTTGTAGCACTAAAGGAAGCGACAGGGATGGGAAGGGATGAGGCCATGGAAGAAAATGAACACGTGAATGAGAATTTTAAGTTTGATACTTTGCTGAGTTGGTAGCAACTGTAAGTTAACCGGGCCAAGTGTTAGATTTGGTTGTGGGAGAGCACTTTGGAGATAGTGACCACAATTCGGTGTCTTTTGTTATTGCAATGGAGAGGGATAGGGCCGTACGGCAGGGCAAGGTTTACAATTGGGGGAGAGGTAATTATGATGCGATTAGGCAAGAATTAGGGGGCATAAGTTGGGAACAGAAACTGTGAGGGAAAGGAACTAATGAAAAGTGGAACTTTTTCAAGGAACCAATACTGGATGTCCTTGATAGGTATGTCCCTGTCAGGCAGGGAGGAAATGGCTGAGTGAGGGAACCATGGTTCACGAAAGAGGTGGAATGTCTTGTGAAAAGGAAGAGGGAAGCTTATGTAGGAATGAGGAAACAAGGTTCAGATGGCTCGATTGAGGGTTACAAGTTAGCAAGGAATGAGCTGAAAAAGGGGCTTAGGAGAGCTAGGAGGGGACACGAGAAGTCCTTGGCGGGTCGGATCAAGGAAAACCCCAAGGCTTTTTACTCTTATGTGAGGAATAAAAGAATGACCAGGGTGAGGTTAGGGCCGGTCAAGGACAGTCGTGGGAACTTGTGTATGGAGTCAGTAGAGATAGGCGAGGTGATGAATGAATACTTTTCTTCAGTGTTCACCAAGGAGAGGGGCCAAGTTTTTGAGGAAGAGAAGGTGTTACAGGCTAATAGGCTGGAGGAAATAGATGTTCGGAGGGAGGATGTCCTGGCAGTTTTGAATAAACTGAAGGTCGATAAGTCCCCTGGGCCTGATGAAATGTATCCTAGGATTCTTTGGGAGGCAAGGGATGAGATTGCAGAGCCTTTGGCTTTGATCTTTGGGTCCTCGCTGTCCACGGGGATGGTGCCAGAGGACTGGAGAATGGCGAATGTTGTTCCTCTGTTTAAGAAAGGGAATAGAAATGACCCTGGTAATTATAGACCGGTTAGTCTTACTTCGGTGGTTGGTAAATTGATGGAAAAGGTCCTTAGAGATGGGATTTACGACCATTTAGAAAGATGCGGATTAATCCGGGATAGTCAGCATGGATTCGTGAAGGGCAAGTCGTGCCTCTCAAATTTGATTGAATTTTTTGAGGAGGTAACTAAGTGTGTTGATGAAGGTAGGGCAGGTGATGTCATATACATGGATTTTAGTAAGGCGTTTGATAAGGTCCCCCATGGTCGGCTTATGATGAAAGTGAGGAGGTGTGGGATAGAGGGAAAGTTGGCCGATTGGATAGGTAACTGGCTGTCTGATCGAAGACAGAGGGTGGTGGTGGATGGAAAATTTTCGGATTGGAGGCAGGTTGCTAGCGGAGTGCCGCAGGGATCAGTGCTTGGTCCTCTGCTCTTTGTGATTTTTATTAATGACTTAGAGGAGGGGGCTGAAGGGTGGATCAGTAAATTTGCTGATGACACCAAGATTGGTGGAGTAGTGGATGAGGTGGAGGGCTGTTGTAGGATGCAAAGAGAGATAGATAGGATGCAAAGCTGGGCTGAAAAATGGCAAATGGAGTTTAACCCTGATAAATGTGAGGTGATTCATTTTGGTAGGACTAATTTAAATGTGGATTACAGGGTCAAAGGTAGGGTTCTGAAGACTGTGGAGGAACAGAGAGATCTTGGGGTTCATATCCACAGATCTCTAAAGGTTGCCACTCAGGTGGATAGAGCTGCGAAGAAGGCCTATAGTGTGTTAGCTTTTATTAACGGGGTTGGAGTTTAAGAGCCGTGGGGTTATGCTGCAACTGTACAGGACCTTGGTGAGACCACATTTGAAGTATTGTGTGCAGTTCTGGTCACCTCACTATAAGAAGAATGTGGAAGCGCTGGAAAGAGTGCAGAGGAGATTTACCAGGATGCTGCCTGGTTTGGAGGGTAGGTCTTATGAGGAAAGGTTGCGGGAGCTAGGGCTGTTCACTCTGGAGCGGAGGAGGCTGAGGGGAGACTTAATAGAGGTTTATAAAATGATGAAGGGGATAGATCGAGTGAACGTTCAAAGACTATTTCCTCGGGTGGATGGAGCTATTACAAGGGGGTTCGTGGTGGGAGATACAGGAAGGATATCAGAGGTAGGTTCTTTACGCAGAGAGTGGTTGGGGTGTGGAATGGACTGCCTGCAGTGATAGTGGAGTCAGACACTTTAGGAACATTTAAGCGGTTATTGGATAGGCACGTGGAGCACACCAGGATGATAGGGAGTGGGATAGCTTGATCTTGGTTTCAGATAAAGCTCGGCACAACATCGTGGGCCGAAGGGCCTGTTCTGTGCTGTACTGTTCTATGTTCTATGTGATGGGTGAGTGTGACTTGATTTATGTTAGGATGTGCGCTCACTTACTGAAGGTGGAAAATAGGACTCCCGGAGTGCATTGGAATATTCACGTTCAAAGGTCACAGTAACATAGTTGAGTTCAGCAGCAGATAATTTGATGCACGGTCAGAGATAGCTAATGTTGTAGCAGTGGAAATAGGTGGTCTTTATAATGGGGAGGATTTGGAGGTCAGAAGCTTAGCTCCGTGTCTAATATGTATCAAGGTTGCAAACAGTAATTTCAAAAGGAATGAAGGAAAAGGTTGTGGTAAGTTAGGGAAGTGAAAGAGAATGGAGGAAGCATGTGCAGAGAAATAATAACATGAAGATAAAAGATAGTGAAAGAAGACCATATTCTTCAACTTTACAATGCAGGAAGAGACGCATCAATGAAAGAAAGCATGGTGCTTTACTATGTGTTAGGACTGTCTCAAAGTATTTCACGCACAACAGATTTCGGAGTAATGTCACTGTACCACAAGTGAATGTGGCAGCCATTCTGTACATAGTAATACCTCTAAACAGCTTTGGGATTAATGCACTGATCTTTTGATACTGTTGGCTGATGAAAGAATGTTGCTCAGAACACTGCTCTTCTTTGAGTGTGCCATGGGATTTTAACATCACACCTAACCACCAAAACAATTTTGGTTTGGTGATTCACCCGGCACACTGAGCCTCTGACAATGCAGCACTCTCACGATTGTACTCTAGTCCTGGGATGGTGCTTGAATCCCATTTCTAACTCTTGGGGGTGACAGCACCACACGCCAATCCAAGCTGATCCAGAATGTATATATAAATCGAACAAGGTGTCAGAAATGGCTTGATTACAATAGGTAAAAGGGGAATTGGTGTTTAGTCCGAAAGGGCTAATTGATGAGTAAACTTGAGCAAGTTGAAATGATTGTGTCTGAAATGTGATGACGATGCAGGTTGCCGTTTGGGGAGACACAGGAATTTGTATCAAATACAAACAGATGGAATTGTTCAAGCCGGATATAGTTGAGCTAAAAGCAGAAGTGGGGAGAAACTAATGCCTTAAATAATTTTTTGAGGTCATACTAATGTTTAGTTAGTGTTAACGAAGAAAGAAAAATGTTAGATTTTGTCACTCGAGTTATTTGTATTACCGATTCTGTCATTGGCAATGGAATTGACTTTCTGTGCCCATGAATAGATAGTGGTCAGATCGCAGTCTCTTTTATTGGTACTCCTCCCCAATTGCACTGACATTGTGCCAGTGGAGCTTTGTGCAACTGAATGACTTACTGGGTTTTTCAGCTGTGACTTGTTAGATTTTACAAGTCATACATGTGGAATGGGTGTCAGAGTCACTTATATGCCTGATCAAGTCATGTCTAAAGAAAGGACATGTGCGAGACAGTTTGCTTTTGATAGTCTGGCAGCTTTTCATGAGTAGGTTTTTCTGATGCCAGCCCACAAACTCATTTCACAGAACTTGCTATGGTTATATTTGAGCTTGCAACTTGTGAGTTAAGGTTTGATACTATTGTAACTTCTTTCCATCAGTTTCCCTGATCAGTGCAGATCAGGCGCACTGATACCAATTTTGTGATAGAATCTCCAGATGAAAAGCTTTTTAAATACTTTGTAGCAAAGGGGGGGCATCTCAGAATGTTGGCTTTCTTCATATTAATTCTCATTGTTCCACCCTGATTCGTGCACAGTTTAACATTGCTCCCTGAACATGAAGAAAACACAAAGAGAACAAATATCGCAAATGGTAATACCCTGAGCAAAGCATCAGAAGGACAGAGCAACTGTTGATTGAACTGTCCAACCACTGGCCAACATTGAGGAATGCAATTTAGTGGAATGGAGACCATTGATATTAATTAAAACAAAAACTGTGGATGCTGGAAATCATAGAAACCCTACAGTGCAGAAGAAGGCCATTCGACCCATCGAGACTGCACCAACAACAATCCCACCCAGGGCCTATCCCCGTCACCCCACATATTTACCCCACTAATCCCTCCAATTTACACATCTTGGGACACTAAGGGGCAATTTAGCATGGCCAATCAACCTAACCTGCACACCTTTGGAGTGTGGGAGGAAACCAGAGCACCCGGAGGAAACCCACGCAGGCACATGGAGAATGTGCAAACTCCACACACACAGTGACCCAAGCCGGGAATTGAACCCAGGTCCCTGGAGCTGTGAGGCAACACTGCTTGCCACTGTGCTGCCCAGACTGTGCCACTGTGCTGCCCAAAATCTGAAATAGAAACAGAAAAATGTTGGAAATGTTCAGAAGTTCAGACAGCATCGGTGGAGAAAGAAACAGAGTTAATGTTTCCGGTCAAGAGCTTTCATCAGAATAAGTTAATTAGTCAGTCATAGTGATACTTCGGCCTTTTGGCAAAATGGCTGACTTTAAGTGGATCCTACTGCAAAATTGTAATGGTTATCCAACAACAGGGGTGAAAGAAGACAGTAAGGGAGATGGGTGCAGGGAAGGGACAAAAATAAACCACTATTTCTAAAGGATAATGTTTTCTGAAAGCAGTAGTAAAGATTACATAAATGGGGATTAGTGAGCTAATCAGTAGAGAAGGGCCTGAAACAGTAGTGATGTTGCATGTTGATATTGAAGCTATAAATGGGAGATCCAGGGAATTTAAAGATTTGTGAGTATGTGTTCAAAAAAATATGCAAACCTGATCAATGCTTTCAGCTTTATCTGATGGATGGAAAAAATAAACAGGATAACAGGCTTAAATGATTGCTAAAATAGTGTACACATGAGTCATGGAGGTTTACAGCATGGAAACAGGCTCTTCGGCCCAACTTGTCCATGTTGCCCTTTTTTTTTTAAAACCCCTAAGCTAATCCCAATTGCCCGCATTTGGCCCATATCCCTCTATACCCATCGTACCCATATAACTATCAAAATGCTTTTTAAAAGACAAAATTGTACTCGTCTCCTTTATTGTCTCTGGCAGCTTGTTCCAGACACTCACCACCCTGTGTGTGAAAAAATTGCCCCTCTGGACACTTTTGTATCTCTCCCCTCTCACCTTAAACCTATGCCCTCTAGTTTTAGACTCCCCTACCTTTGGGAAAAGATGGTGACTGTCTAGCTGATCTGTGCCCCTCATTATTTTATAGACCTCTATAAGATCACCCCTCAGCCTTCGACACTCCAGAGAAAAAAGTCCCAGTCTATCCAGCCTCTCCTTATAACTCAACCCATCAAGTCCTGGTAGCATTCCTAGCAAATCTTTTCTGCACTATTTAATAATATCCTTTCTATAATAGGGTGACCAGAATTGCACACAGTATTCCAAGTGTGGCCTTACCAATGTCTTGTACAACTTCAACAAGACATTCCAACTCCTGTATTCAATGTTCTGACCGATGAAACCAAGCATGCCGAATGCCGCCTTCACCACTCTGTCCACCCGTGACTCCACTTTCAAGGAGCTATGAACATGTACTCCTAGATCTCTTTGTTCTGTAACTCTCCCCAACGCCCTACCATTAACTGAGTAAGTCCTGCCCTGGTTCAATCTCCAAAAATGCATCACCTCGTATTTGTCTAAATTAAATTCCATCTACTATTCGTCAGCCCACTGGCCCAATTGATCAAGATCCCGTTGCAATCGGAGATAACTTTCTTCACTGTCCACTATGCCACCAATCTTAGTGTCATCTGCAAACTTACTAACCATGCCTCCTATATTCTCATCCAAATCATTAATATAATGACAAATAACAGTGGACCCAATACTGATCCCTGAGGCACACTGCTGGTCACAGGCCTCCAGTTTGAAAAACAATTCTCTACAACCACCCTCTGGCTTCTGTCAAGAAGCCAATTTTGGAGTGGGGAAATTAACTTTATGGCTAACTGAACTAGTTTAATGGATATACAGATTATTCCTATAGAGAGGAGAGGTTGCACATGATGAGATGGGAGCCTAAATATTTAGAACAAAGAAAATTACAGTACAGGAACAGGCCCTTCGGCCCTCCAAGCCTGCACCGACCATGCTACCCGTCTGAACTAAAACCCCCTACCCTTCCGGGGACCATATCCCTCTATTCCCACCCTATTCATGTATTTGTAAAGAGGCCCCTTAAAAATCACTATCGTATCTGCTTCCACTACCTGCCCCAGCAGTGAGTTCCAGGCACCCAGCATCCTCTGTGTAAAAAAGAAAACTTGCCTCATACATCTCTAAACCTTGCCCCTCGCACCTTAAACCTATGCCCCCTAGAAATTGACTCTTCCACCCTGGGAAAAAGCTTCTGACTATCCACTCTGTCCATGCCCCTCATAATCTTGTAGACTTCTATCAGGTCACCCCTCAACCTCCATCGTTCCAGTGAGAATAAACCAAGTTTCTCCAACCTTTCCTCATAGCTAATGCCCTCCATACCAGGCAACATCCTGGTAAATCTGGCAGCATCTGTAAGGCGAGAAAACAGCTGAGGTTTTGAGTCCAGATGATTGAAAACATCTGGAGAAAGGGTTTGAGATGCTGAGTGCTGTGGATTCCCCCCCCTCCCGGCCCATGTATTTTCTAAAGTTGTGCTGACTTATTTTGGGAGTGTGACTACTCCCACTCGTGCTCTCAATGAAAGCTGTCAACTTCAACTACTCTCATGAGACCAGAAAGTGTTCGTATAAAATAGTCAAGTCAGAGATGTATTGGAGTTAGTGAAATAGATTACCTTTTCAAAAAAAAGGTAAGTGTTTGACTAGAAATGTATTTGAAGCTTGGAAGGATATATTTAGCAACATCCTTTTTCTAGAAAAACATCCCTGGGTCTTCATAGAGATGTAATCGGGCAAAAACAGAAAAAGTGAAGGGAGACAGTAGGAGGGGTGAACCCAAGCTTGGTGAAAGGGATGAGATTCCAAGAGTCCCTTAAAGGAGGAGTTGAAACTGGTTACGTGGAAATGATTTTGGGGGAAAATTGCAGGATATAGGCCTTAAATAACTGAAGGTATGGCCACCAATGGTGGGTTGAATTTAAGAGGTTGCAGAAGATGGAAGTGAAGTGATGTTACATGTGTGTGATAAGACAGAATGCTGAAGAATATTGCACAGTGGAGACGTGGAGAAGAGCGCTGGCAGATGGGCATCTGTATTCATAAAATGACTAATTAACTCTTGAAAACAGTAGACTGCTAATAAGCTAAGGGACCTTGAGGATGATTAAAAACAAGTTCATGAAGAATAACAGACGTCACATGTCTGACATTGTGGTCCAGGTATGAAAAGTAAGCAAGTGAAACTGGTTGTCAACAAGTGGTTATAAAACATCAGACAAAATGGAAGAAATTACTTACTTTGAATAAGAAAACAAGCAAAAAGCCACTTCATCCTTGGCAGAAAATGTCTGAGTGGACACAAGTGAGCAAGAATGAAAACGACGACAGATGTTGGAAATCTGAAATAAAAGGTAGAATTTTGCTTCGTTACCCCATTACCCATTCATTTTGCCTTGCACTATCATCTCTTTTGTCATATAATCTCTCCTGACTTCCAGCCTATTACATAGCTTTCCTTTAGTTTTTTTCCTTTCCCCTTTCCCTTCATCTGTACTTGAAACTGGTTTTAAGGATCTCTTAACTTTTCAACATAACTGGAAAAAAATTATTAACCTGAAACGTTAACTTTGTTTCTCTCTACAACAACACGACCTGACTTGCTGAGTATTTACCGCATTTTCTGCCTTTATTTTGAATATGAAAGGAGTCTATTATGTCACGTAAGCAAATCCAGGGAAGGTTAACAGGCAAATAATTATGTAATAAATATTGAAGTTTAATCACACTCCAGTTATTCCTTCTGCACTTGGCTTCAAACTAATTGAGAATCAAATATTCACCCAGTAGTGCACCCTAAGTATTGGGCTGGATTTGGGTGTTGTCTTATGGATTGGATATCATTTGAATGATTAAATTACCTTTGGTAAGGTGCTTGTGTGCAGCCTACATGGATGCCCTCTGTCTCAAAAAGCATATTATTTGAGTCACAACAGGTTAATGGCATAAAGAACGAGGTGGAGATGCCGGCGTTGGACTGGGGTAAGCACAGTAAGAAGTCTCACAACACCAGGTTAAAGTCCAACAGGTTTATTTGGTAGCAAATACCATAAGCTTTCGGAGCGTGCTGCTCCTTCGTCAGATGGAGTGGTTATCTGTTCTCCAACAGTGCACAGACGACAGAAATCAAGTTACAGAATACTAATTAGAATGCAAATCTCTACAGCCAGCCAGGTCTTAAAAGGTACAGATAATGTGGGTGGAGGGAACATTAAACACAGGTTAAAGAGATGTGTATTGTCTCCAGACAGAACAGCTCTCACTAGCTGTTCTGTCTGGAGACAATACACATCTCTTTAACCTGTATTTAATGTTCCCTCCACCCACATTATCTGTACCTTTTAAGACCTGGCTGGCTGTAGAGATTTGCATTCTAATTAGTATTCTGTAACTTGATTTCTGTGTCTGTGCACTGTTGGAGAACAGATAACCACTCCATCTGACGAAGGAGCAGCACGCTCCGAAAGCTTATGGTATTTGCTACCAAATAAACCTGTTGGACTTTAACCTGGTGTTGTGAGACTTCTTACCATAAAGAACGAGAACAGAAATGAGAATTTAAAATGGGAGGTGCTTGGGGTCCGGGAGTCGAGGACAAGGATGTTGGTGAATGTGACTTATGTGGAATAGAGTACAGGTGACAGAGACTTGCATGAGCTGAATTTCTTGAAGATTTGATTTGATTTATTATTGTCACTTTTATTAGCATACAGTGAAAGTATTGTTTCTTGCACACTATACAGACAAAGCATACCATTCATAGAGAAGGAAACGAGAGAGTGCAGAATGTAGTGTTACAGTCATAGCTAAGGTGGAGAGAGAGATCAACGTAATGCAGGGTAGGTCCATTCAAAAGTCTGATGACAGCAGGGAAGAAGCTGTTCTTGTGTTGGTTGGTATGTGACCTCAGACTTTTGTATATTTTTCCCAGAATTCGTAGAGTCCTTAATTATGCTGGCTGCTTTGCTAAGGCAGCGGGAAGTGTAGATAGAGTCAATAGATGCGAGACTGGCTTATGTGATGGATTGGACTACATTCACGACCGTTTGTAGTTTCTTGCAGTCTTGGGCAGAGCAGGAGCCATACCAAGGGGTGATACAACCAGAAAGAATGCTTTCTATGGTGCATCTGTAAAAGTTGGTGAGAGTCGTAGCATGACATGCCAAATTTCCTTAGTCTTCTGAGAAATTGGAGGCATTGGTGGGCTTTCTTAACTATAGTGTCAACGTGGGGGGACCAGGACAGGTCGTTGGTGATCTGGACACCTGAAAACTTGAAGCGCTCGACCCTTTCTACTTCGTCCCTGTTGAACTAGACAGGGACATGTCCTCCTTCACGATTCCTGCAGTCGATGACAATCTCCTTCATTTTGTTGACGTGGAGGAAGAGATTATTGTCGCCGCACTGGTTCACCAGATTCTCTATCTCAATCCTGTACTCTGTCTCATCATTGTTTGAGATCCGACCCACTACGGTGGTGTCGTCAGCAAACTTGAAAATCAAGGTGGAGGGGAATTTGGCCACACAGTCATAGGTGTATAAGGAGTATAGTAGGGGGCGGAGAACACAGCTTTGTGATGCTCTGGTGTTGAGGATGATCGTGGAGGAGGTGTTGTTGCCTATCCTTACTGATTGTGGTCTCTGGGTTCGGAAGTTCAGGATCCAGTCGCAGAGGGAGGAGCAGAGACCCAGGCCACAGGGTGTGGAGACGTGTTTTGTGGGAATAATGGTGTTGAAAGCTGAGCTATCGTCAATAAATAGGAGTCTGACATAGATGTCTTTGTTATCTAGGTGTTCCAGGGTTGTGTGCAGGGCCAGGGAGATGGCGTCGGCTGTGGACCTGTTGCGGCGGTAGGCAAACTGTAGTGGAACCAGGCAGAGCAGAGGATGAAGGGTGGTACAGGAGAGTATACCAGTAGTTGAATCAGAAGGTGACTTCTAGGGCGGCACAGTGTTGGCACTGCTGCCTCACAGTGCCAAGGACCCGGGTTTAATTCCGGCCTCGGGTCACTGTCTGTGTGGAGTTTGCAAATTCTCCCCGTGTCTGTGTGGATTTCCTCCGGGTGCTCCGTTTCTTCCCACAGTCCAAAGATGTGTGGGTTAGATTGATTGGCCATGCTAAATTACCCTTAGTGTCAGGGGGACTAATAGGGTAAATACCAAAAGGGAAAATGCTGGAAAATCTCAGCAGGTCTGGCAGTGTCTATCAGGTGAGAAAAGAGCTGACGTTTCGAGTCCAGACGACCCTTTATCAAAGCTAAAAGGCATAGAAAGTGGGAGATATTTATACTGCAGGGGGAGGGAATGAAAGACAAGTCATAGCCACAGAGACCAGGGGAGAAGACTGCTAATAGCTGTCCACAGAGAGAATAGAAGGTGTGAATGGCCAAATGGCAGAGAAGCTGAAATGAAGATATTGAGGGGGTGGGGTGGAGGAGGAATGGATGGGACAGAGATAAGATTGCTCTACCCAACCTCAACCACTTTGTTTTCATTCTATTTTATTTAATTTTTTTACTGTTCTCTACCTTTTATTTATTTATTGTCTTTCTTCATTTCTCTTCTCTCCTCCCCACCCCCCCCCTACTTTATCCCCCTTCCCTTACCTTTTCTCCCCCTTTGCTTCTCCTTTTCTAAATCTTACCTCTGTCCCATCCATTCCTCCCCCCCCCCCCCCCCCCTCACAATATCTTCATTTCAGCTTCTCTGCCGTTTGGCCATTCACACCTTCTATTCTCTCTGTGGACAGCCATTAGCAGTCTTCTCCCCTGGTCTCTGTGGCTATGACTCATCTTTCATTCCCACACCCTGCAGTATAAATATCTCCCACTTTCTATGCCTTTTAACTTTGACTCGTCTGGACTCGAAACGTCAGTTCTTTTCTCTCCTTACAGATGCTGCCAGACCTGCTGAGATTTTCCAGCATTTTCTCTTTTGGTTTCAGATTCCAGCATCTGCAGTAATTTGCTTTTATAATACAGTAAATACTTGGGGTTACAGGGATAGGGCCTGGGTGGGATTGTTGTTGGTGCAGGCTCTATGGGCCAAATGGCGGCCTCCTGCACTGTAGGGATTCTATGAGTCTAAAAGCATTGATGGAAGATTTCAACAACAGAAATGCTAAGGTGGGCAAGTGGCATGTTATGACCATAGGTGCAAACAGAGCAGATGAAGTTATGGAACATAGGAAATCGGGTTCTTCCTCATCGTTTCTATTTGGGGATTGCAACTAGAATATTTGTGTGTCCTTTAGATAAAAAGAGGTTCCATCTCCGCTAAAAGGCTGCATTTATTGACACTGATTCCTCCACTTTGGTTGTACATAGAGAATAGTTGTTTATGTTAGATTCTGCAGTGCACAATAAGCACACTGGAAATAGGAGTTGGAAATTCGGCCCATTGAGCCTGCTCCGCCATTCGATAAGATTATGTCTGATCTGATTGTGACCTTGCCTCCATTTTCTTGCCTGTCCCCATAACCGACGAGTACCTTGTCAATCAAATATCTGTCTAACCCAGCCAGCCTTGAATATATATATATTCAATGATCCAGCCTCCACTGCTTCCTGTAGAAGAGAATTCCAAATATGAACGACCCTCTAAGAGAAGAAATTCCTCCTCATCTCAGTCTAAAATGGAGGTCCCATTTTCAAACTGTGCCCTCTTGTTCTCAATTTCCCCCACAAGATGAAACATCCTCCTAGTGCCTATCCTGTTAAGCCCCCTCAGAACCTTAAATCTTTCAGCAAGATCGCCTCTCTTTAAGTGTCACTGAATATAGACCCAACATGCTCAACCTTTCCTCATTAATCAACATCTTGATCCCAGGAAACAGCCCTGTGAACCTGTCTGAACTGCTTTCAATGCAAGTATATCTTTGCTACCAAAATTGCACATGTGACTCTAGGTGTGGCTTGTACATCAATGTTTTGTACAGTTGCAGCAAGATACACTACCTTGCAATAAATGCCAACATTGCATTTGCCTTCCTAATTTGCCATACCTGCATCCTAACCTTCTGTGATTCATGTAAAAGGACACCCACGTCCCTCTGTACTGCAGCATGCTACAGTCTCTTTTCATTTAAATAATATTCTGTTTTTTTATTCTTCCTGCCAAGCTCAACACCCTCATATTCTCCTACATTACACTCTGCATCTGCCAACTTTTTGCCCACTCACTTAACCTGTCTACATCCCTTTGTAGACTCTTTGTATTGTCCTCATAACTTGCTTTCCTACCTATCTTTGTATTGTTGGTAAATTTGGCTTCAATGCAGTTGATCCCTTCGTCCACGTCATTAATACAGATCGTAAATAGCTGAGGCCCCAGCACCAATCCCTGCAACACCCCACTAGTTTGTTTGCCAACCTGAAGATTGTTTATTCCATAATTTGTTTCCTGTTAATTAACTAATGCTTCATCGATGCTAATATGTAACCCCCAACCCCATGAGTTCTTTTCTTGTGCAGTAATTTTTTTGCATGGCCCCTTATTGAATATCTTTTGGAAATCCAGATATGCCTCATCGACTGGTTCGCCTTTATACACCCTGCTTGTTACATCCTGAAATAACTCTTAACAAATTTGTCAAACATAACTTATCTTTCACAAAACCTGTTTTTAGTTATGATTTTCTGAAGATCCTGTAACCATGTCCTTAATAATGGATTCTAATTTTTTCCTAATGGCAAATGTTAGGCTAACTGGCCAAGAGTTTCTTGCTTTCTGTTTCCCTCGCTTCTTGCTTGCGAACGCACAGAATCTTCCCCAAGCGCAAGTCAAAACGTTCAAAGGAGGAAATATTTTCAAATAGTTGTTAAGTTTATCAAATGTGATATTACAAGGAATGGGACAAATAGAGATAAACCTCAGCGTGGCCGTGTTGTTTCCAGCGAAACTGCTGAGAACTGTCAGTAGCAGTGGTTATCTGCATTCTCTCTTTTTCTGTCTTTGTTTGTCTCCCTCTTGCCAACTCACTGAAAAACTGGAGACTGTTTATTTGTGAAGAAGCACATTATAGAAAAGAGAGCTTCCAAATGTTTACTATCCAGACCGAGAGAAAATGGATCACTTCCACTCAGCAGAGGACATTTTGCTGTTAAATTACATGGAACAATATAATGAAGCTATACAAGTTAGTTCAAATATTTTAGGGCAGAATTTCACTTTTCCACCAGAATAAATCTCAGAATTGTTTTTTTAAATTGGTGTTTATTAATGTGCACTTTATTTGGAGATAGTGCATAGAATCAGAGAATCCCAGAAGGAGGCCATTCGGCCCATCAAGTCTGTACTGACTGCCATCCCACCCAGGCCCTGTGCCCATAATCCCTCACATTTACCCTGCTAATCCCCCTAACACTAGGGTCAACTTAACATGGCCAATCAACCTAACCCACACATCTTTGGAGTGCATCCAATTTTATTTGCAGATTCAGTTATTTGTGCTTGGTCGCAATGATGAATGTCCTTCCAGTTATAAAAGACAGAATATGAGGCGGACCAGTGCACATATACCAAAAACATAGAGGCAGAAGCAAATTGTGAAATGTTCATCCCTTACTCGTGTCATAAGTGCAGCCTCATGACGGACAGTAATCCACAGCAGTTGGACAGAACGACTGATCAAAATGTAACCTCTAGCATTTATCAGAAGAGGCCCCCACCCCTGACCAAGCCGCAAGTTGTTCAGCTGGAAAACCTCAAGCAGCCCATGTAAATTCACATGAGCAAGAAGCCCTTCAGAAATAGACTGTGACTCTGCCTGCAGCAACATAGCCAATCTGAAATCTCACTAGAGTAACCACATGGCCAGCAAGCTGTTCCAAGTGTGACACTTGCAACTGGAGCTGCAACCAGTGTGTGCATCTCAAATGCCGCAAGTTCAGAAACACATCCGACAACCTTCAGGCCTCCTGAATGAAATGTATCCAACCACTTTTTTCATTGTTTTTCAAATTTATTCCAGTTAGATTTTTCTGAGGATTTAAAGGGTTAAGTCATTATCTTTTTCAGTAAACATACAGAAAAGGGCAATTTCAGGATGTGGAAGTATCCTTTGCGTTAATGTAAAGAAAACCACTATTAATTTACTACAGTCTGAAGAAAATACCTGAATCTGTGTGTCCATACTTGATGGAAGACATTGTTTACTTGAAAGCTCTGAATTATATTGTGGAGTCTACTGCACGATTTTGAAAAAGATATATTGCAATCATTCGTATTGGCATTTGGAGTATTCGGGCTAGATAGACAGTTCTGGGTCTGATAAATAACTGCCTCACGTCCACCACTTATTCCAAAGGAAGGGAACTTTTTAGGAAGGTTACCCTAAGGTTCTGCATTGGTTTTAATATATGGTTTGTGGTTTTAAAACAAAATGCCACAATCAGATCAGCCATGATCTTATGGAATGGCAGAGCAGGCTTAAGTGCCCGAATGGTCTACTCCTGCTCCTAATACTTGTGTTCTTGTGTCGTGTCAGGATATTGAGGGATGAAATTTTACGAGATTGAAATCATTTGTGTAGTTGTGCAGTTGCTTCTGAATTGTAAAGAGCTTTTTTTTCAACATTTTGTGACATGATGCTTGTACGTCAGTCAGTGTACAACCTTCAAGGACAGTAATAAGAAACTGTATGAAACTTCGAGAGCAATCTCTGTTTACTGCAAGAGCTACTGTGATCCACCCTTGAATTCCATGGTTATTGTGACACCTTATAGTTTCTCCAAGACAAATCGCTTTTGTACAAGTCTTTTTCAGCAGTGTGCCATTTGTCATCAAGGTGTCTTTTGTTCTTGCACCAGACCTTTCTGAAAATGTTCAATTCAGGGTTAGAATTGCAATATGGCTGCAGCAAATTTTGAATGTGCCAGTTTGCTATGGGATTTATAACATGGGGTATCTTGTTTAGTTTGGTGCATTGTGCCTTGTAGGACACTTGCAATGTGTTCATTTACATTTTCAGATCATTATTGATTTTTCTAAGAAGAGGTTACATATGTGCTTTGTGGAAAAATTGATTTCCTCCCCAGCCTTTTTAACTTCCATTTTAATTGAGCCAAAAGAGGAAAGTTTTTTTAAAAAGTGCTATCCTCTTTTTAAAACAAAACGGAGTTATGGTGATTTTGTTGTGGTATTGCAACACTTATTCTCTGTCTCAATATCTTATTTAAAGTAGCTTTGTTTTCTGCACAAAGAACAATGTCATTTGTATATATTTATGATAATGATCAAATATTTATACTCCAGTGTGAAGGACTTTAGTACCAGGATTGGAACGTTTTCCATTGTTGTCATTATTTCTCATTAATAAGTGTTCCCTGATCAGGTAGCTGTGGGGGAAGTTCATTTCACAATCACTTGGCTCTCTCCTCACTACAGGAAACCAAGAAGACTTTTTCCCCTTTTTTTGCACTCAATGGCCTCTCTGAATGAGATTTTCTGTTACTGTTGAATTAGGGAAGTTTTGCCAAATGTGGTTCAAAATGGATTGAGGATGTGTAAACTGGTTTCATATATACACGAAGCAGACCGGGGAGTTTGCATCTTATTAGTTCTGTTGGATTGAAACCCAGGGCAAAGAGATTTAAAAAGTCACAGGCCTCTTGGGGAACGTCACTCGTCAAGGAATTTTGGTTCTTCCAGGTCTTAAGATTGCACTTTTTTTTATTCTTTCACGGAAGTGTCACTGGCAAAAGCCAGCATTTGTCGCCCTTCCCTAATTACTCTTGAGAAGATGAACTACTTACTGGTGTAGTCCCATTTGGTGCAGGTACACCGACAGTGCTTTTAGGGAGCTCCAGACTTTTGATCCAGTGACAGTGAAGGAACAGTAATATATTTCCAAGCCAGGCTGGTGTGTGGCTTTGGAAGGGAGCTTAAAGGTGGTGGTGTTCCCATACATCTGCTACTTTTGTGTTTTTGGGTGGTAGAGGTCACGGATTTTCAAGATGGTGTCAAAGGAGGCTTGGTGAGTTGCTACAGTGCATCTTGTAGATGGTACACACTGCTATCACTGTGGTGGAGGAGGTGAATGTTTAAGATGGTGGATAGGCTGCTGGTGAAGTAGCTTTGTCCTGGTGGTATTGAGCTTTTTGAATGTTGTTGGAACTACACTCATCCAGGCAAGTGGAGAGTATTCTATTATATTGGTAGATGGTGGGCAGGCTTTGGGGAGTCAGGAGGTGAGTTACTCTCTGCAGAATTTTCAGCCTTTGACCTGTTCTAGTCATATGGCTGGTCCAGTTCAATTGCTAGTCAGTGATAACCCCCCCCCCCCCCCCCCACAAGAAGTTGATGGTGGGGATTCAGCGTTGGCAATGCTCTTGAATATCAAGTTGAGGTAGTTAGATTCAGTCTTATTGGAACTGGTCATTGTGTGGCATGAATGTTATTTGCCATTTATCAGCCCTAGTTTGAATGTTGCCCACATCTTGCTGTCTATGGACACAGTGATTCAGTATCTGAGGAATTACAAATGGCACTGAACATTGTGTAATCATGTAATCAAGAATTCCCATTTCTACCCTTATGATGAAAGGAAGATCACTGAAGCAACTGGAGATGTCCCCCCAGAAGATTGCCTTGAGGAACTCCTGTAGCAATATCCTGGAGCTGAGATGATTGGCCCCCAGCAAGCACAACCATCTTCCTTCATGCTCAATATAACTCCAATTGATGGAGAATTTTTTCCTCTGGTTCCCATTGGCTGTAATGTTGCTTGGACTCCTCAGTGCCACACTCAGTCAAGTGCTGGCAGTCACTCTTGCCTTGCCTTTGGAAATCAACTCTTTTGGTCCAAGTTTGGACCAAGACTTAAACAATTCGTCCTGGTGGAAGCAAAACTGAAGTGTCACTTGATAGCACTACCAACAGCGCTTTTGATCGAGAGTAGCCTGAAGGAGCAGTAGTTGATTTCATTGGATTTGTCCTGCTTTTTGTGGATAAGATATGACTGTACAATTTTACATTGTACAATTGTAGATGCCTGTGTTGTAATTGTGCTGGAGAAGCTTGGTGGCGGAGGGGTTGGAAGTCCAGTTCTGGAGCACATGTCTTCAGTACTTCTGGAATGTTGTCAAGGCCCAGAGCCTTTTCAGCATCCAGCACCTTCAGCCGTTTCTTGGCATCATGAATTGAGTTGGCTGAAGTCTAATATCTGTGATTTTGGGGCACCTGAGAGGAGGTTGTGATGGACCATCCACTTGGCTCTTCTGATGCAGATGGTTGGAAATGTTTCAGCCTTGTCTTTTGCACTGATATGCTGGGCTCACTAATTATTGAGATTAGGATGTTTGTGAAGCAGCCTCCTCTGGCGCGTTATTTAATTATCCACCTCTATTCATGACTGAATGTGGTAGGACTGGAGAACTTGGACCTGTTGGTACAAAGATTGCATAACTCTGTCTATTGCATACTGCTGTTTAGCATGCATGCCATCCTGTGTTGTAGCTTCACCAAGTTGGCACCTTATTTTTATGTATGCCTGATGCTGCTCCTGCGCTTATTGGTGAACTAAGGTTGATCCCCTGGATTGATGCTAATGGTAGAGTGACTTCATGCTGGACCATGAAGTCACAGATTATGATTGAATACAGTTCTGCTGATAGCCAACACTGCTTCAGGCCCAGTTTCGAGCTGCTGGATCAGTTCTGAATCTATTCAATTAATAACAGTGGGTTAGTTCCATAACTTAATCTCTACAAGGACTGTGTGGTGGTCACTCCTACCGATGTTCTCATGGACAAATGCACCTGTGACAGGTTGATTTATGAGGACAAGGTCAAGTAGGTTTATTGCTCTTGTTGGTTCCTTTATCATTTGCCGCAGACCCATCTAGCAGCTATGTCCTTCAGGACTCGGCCAGTTTGGGCAGGAATGGTGCTAACGGGTTAGTCTTGGTGATGAGCATTGAAGTTCACCACCCAGAATACATTCTGTGCCCTTACCACCCCTGGTGCTTTTTTCCAATTTGAGTTCAGCTTGGTCAGCTGAGGGAGGGTGGTAGATGATAATCAGCAGGAAGTTTTCTTGCCCTTTTTGATGCCATGAAGCTTCATGGGATTTAGAATCAATGTTGAGGATTCCCAGAGCGCCTCTAAAGAATGTGAATGAACTAGATGGGTTTATACCACAATGATATTGATTATTGATCCTGTGCTTTAATTCCAAATTTATTAATTACTTAAATTCAAATTTGAACTTTTGTCCCCAGGATGTTTACTAGCCCATTAATACCATCACACCATCGTCCCCTTAATGTCTCTAACCTTTTATTTTATGTATCAAGTGATCTGTGGCTAAGGATGACTTTATACAGAAACACTGCACCCTGTCAAATCTGTGATATTCTTACTTGTTTTCCTTCATTATAAAAATTGTGAACTGTTATAACAGCATTGACACAATATGAGAGGCAATTTTATTATTTTTTTAACTCAGAAATGAATGTCTGATTTGTCGGGAGAGGTTGTGCTTGAATTTGGATTGTGTTTTGATGATGGTACGTACTGGCTGGAGTATGAACAGCTTTTTCAACCTCTCAACTTCAATCCATATGTCATCACAAATTGAAATGACAAACCATGCTATCTTTGTACTCGCCATCTCTTATAGAGTACGTCATGTGCTTCTGTCTTTGGGTCAAATTAGGTGATAGTTTGGTCTTTCCTGTACACCGAGCATTAATGTACAAATAATTAAAGCCCAAGTTTTGTGTTGTGTCGAGGAAATCTATACAATAGTGAATGAAACTTGGCATAACTTGGCACGGAAAGGAGTAATATTGTGTTTCTGAGTCTAAGCAAATACGAAAATTTGCTCTGGGACTCACTTTGCAATTAAAATGGCAAAATTGTTCAACAATGATTGGGCACTCGTTTTCTTGAAGAGAGTTTGGGAATCTACTGATCTCCTAAGTTGGAACAGTTGAGAATTCTGGGATCAAAAGTGTTTTTACATGGAATTCACTGTACATTCATTGGCATTTGGGTAAAAAGATGACACATTCCATCATTTATGGGAAGTGACCTCCTGACCTGTGGAACGAGAGGCCTCATGAATTGTGCGGAGCAGCTCATTCTATGATCTCTTGTGCTATTAATTACCTCATAATCTTGAGCTGAGCAAAATTCCCTAGTTGTCCTTAAATCCGTCAGAGTTAAACGTCATCCTGATGCACTACAGTGCAGTAACTAATGGGTGTGACACTTCATGCTAAATGACTGAATATTAATTACTTCGCTTCCCAAACACTTTGTTTCTCTCAGCTGAGGGATCAATTCCTAGCTGGTATAGATTTAAGGTGATTGGTAGATGGATTAGAAGGGACATGGGGGAAGCACTTTTTCACCCAAAGGCTGGTGGGCGTCTGGAATTCTCTGCCCGATTGGTGGTTAAGGCTGAAGTGCACAACTCATTTGAAAGATACCTGGATCTGTCTCTGAAGTGATGTAACCTGCGAGGCTATGGACCAGGTGCTGGAAAATGGGATTAAAATGAGCGGCAAGTGCCTTTTTTTTTCTTTTTGTCCAGCGCAGATATGATGGATGACGGCCTGAATGGGCTCTTTCTGCACTGTAACTTTTCTATGGTTCTAATGGGTTTTAGTATGAGTTCAGATTTTGATGCAGTTTATTATTGCTTATGTATTTGCACAATCTAAAAAATTTGCAAGAACACAACATTGCAATATTTCTATAGGAATTGGGGGTATGGGGGCAAGGCAGGGTCAGGATATTGAATTTGATGATCAGCCATGATCAAAATGAATGGTGGAGCAGGCTCAACGGGCCGAATGGCCTACTCCTGCTTCTATTTTCTATATCTCTGTTTTCTATCACTACAGATGACCATATAATTATTGGATATTGAAAAAGGCCATCTGGTTCACTAGTGTCCTTTAGGGAAGGAAATCTGCCATCTTTATCTTGCCTGACCATAGGTGACTCCAAGACCACAGCAGTGCGATTAACACTTAACTGCCCTCAGAAATGGCCTAGCAAGTCCCTCGGTTGTCAAGAAGGCAGTTAGTTCTTCACCGCCATCACTTGAAGGGCAATTAAGGATGGGCAATAAATGTTGACCTTGCTAATGAAACCCACATTCTGTGAATGAGCTTTATTTAAAAAAAGGGAATGAATCGATTTGAGATGTGTGTCGGGTTCCCTGGACCTGTTCAAAGGAAGTGGTTTGCATGGCCTCTGTTAAAAAGAGGAATTTTTCTATATTTCTAAGCAGGCTATTGCAGCAATTCTATAACCGTATAGAGTATGGCTTTTTCAAAACTACACATTTGGTTGCGCAAGGAAAACAAACCATTTATCCACTTGGTCTTTGTTCTTCAGTGACCCCGGATCAATACTTGGGGCTTAAACCAATCTGCTACGGTAAGTAGCGCTACTGCACAGAAATAGAATTTTTTATTTGCATTTACAGATTAACTGTTTGTGAAAATTGTTGTGCTTTCAGTAAATTTCAGCAGAGTAGCATTACCTCTGGTCAGTGATGGGCAACATGACTTATTTTCTTAATTATATCATGAATTTTTATTAAGGTATGACTGCATCTTCTTTCTAGATTTGGTTTAGCTTTGCGTGACTGAAGATTTGCTTAACTTACCATTGAGCCGCCAAGCCTTGTTGGTAGCTTGAAGTGGTGTTTATTTTAAAAATGGCTGACAGGTTGCAGCTGTGATCTTGCCAACATGCAAATCTTCTTGCATATAAATTATTTTTCTTGTCTTGTTCATAACTATCTACCCAGCTGCTGCTACGTTTCTAACTTGTTATCTTTTTACATTGATATTGTTTCTAGACTTGCCGTTCTATCACTAAAGTTAACGTTGTAATACTAGAATTATTAGGAACAGATAAAGAAATTTAGTCAAATAACCTAGTCCTTGCTTTATAAATCCTATGCTATTTCTTCATCTCCCTCCAGAAAAGTATTTAATTATCTCTTCCACTCGTTAACACTGTTCTTCACCTAACCTTTTTTAAATTCTTTCTTCAACCTTTGGGTGGAAAATAGCTTCTGAAGTCATCTGGCTTCCTTTCTTACTCCTGATTCTCCTGACTTAGGTTGTGAAACCTACACGGTACTGAACAATTGACTTTTTTAAGTCCGCAACTTTTGATATTTCAGCTACTGCTACTCACAGCATCCTTTTTTCTAAAGTAGAAAAGCTACAGTTTTAAAATATTTCTCAGAACTTCTGTTCATAATGAGTGGTGTCGCTCATTGTTGCTCGAGAGCAGACTTAATCTTAAAGTTTGGGGCTTGCCAATGTCCCAGGCAAGCAAATATAATCAAATTTTTGGTACCCTGCTAATGCAAATGTCTACCACACCTGAGCGCTGTGCTAATTATTTCATCAATTTAGCCTCTAATACCTCTGTGAAAGTGTTGAAGCTTTCTTGTGATTTTCACAGGGCATGACGGCGGCACGGTAGCACAGTGGTTAGCACTGCTGCTTCACAGTCACAGCTCCAGGGACCTGGGTTCGATTCCCGGCTTGGGTCAATGTCTGTGCGGAGTTTGCACATTCTCCCTGTGTCTGCGTGGGTTTCCTCCGGGTGCTCCGGTTTCCTCCCACAGTCCAAAGATGTGCGGGTTAGGTTGATTGGCCATGCTAAAATTGCCCCTTAGTGTACTGAGATGTGTAGGTTTGAGGGATTAGCGGGTTAATATGTAGGGGTCTGGGTGGGATTGTGGTCGGTGCAGACTCGATGGGCCAAATGGCCTCTTTCTGCACTGTAGGGTTTCTATGATTTCTATGACTGGGGATAATTGTTTCCCTTGTTTTCTGTTTCGAATGTTGCCCAATGGTGCAATGTTTCTGGTTGTAATAAAGCCCATGTAGATGTCACTGTTCCCATTACATGTTCTGATCCATTGTTTTTCCCTGTTCCGTTAACCCTAGGATTTTGGGAATGACAGAATGTTTACTGATGAATGCTGATGCCACTGCTTTAACTATTTGCCAGATGACACACCAGAGGCAACAAAGAACGGCCATCTTAAAAATAAAATTTGGCGAAAGGATTTTTCCCATAACATGCTGCAATCCACGTGCTTGTGAAGATTTGATTTGAATTTTTGTTTGAGTCTCCCATTTATGAAGTGCTAGCATTCCAGCATCACTCCTGGTTGTGGGGTTTACACACTTAGAAAATAATTGGCACTCTCAGTAGTTCACCATCTGTGACCACTTACATTCATCCTGAGCCATAGAGAGAAGCAAAGCCCACACTTGAGTTTGTGGCCTGCACAGAGAGCAGACCTCCACCCAGGCAGGTATAGAGGTACAACTGCAGTGTCTTTGGGTCAGGGAGAAGAAAATAGCAACGATCCTCGCTCTTGACCGTTGTCTAATGAGTCCGACTGACAAGATATTTAGAGAGGGAAATGATAGCATAGTGGTTATGTCACTGGACTAGTAATCCATCTGACCAGGCTATTTATCAGGGGATACTCGTTTAAATCCCACCGCAGCAGCTGATGGAATTTGAATTTAATTAATAAAAAAACCTACCCATCTGTCCTTGCCTCTCCACCCATGCAAACAACCTTTTGACATTCACTAGCTGAGATGATAGATTTTGCCCATGGAATTGTACCCCAGTATGACACACTGAGATGAGGTGGAACCCAGGAAGAGTGTAAAAAAATGTTTTTTCCTGTTTTTATATAATCTAGATGTAACATACCTGTAGGAAAGTCGTCCTGGGAATAATATCACAGTTGAGCCCTTTCCCTAAAATGAGGCTTCATCAAAAATGTGGAAATTTCTGAAATCGGCAGTCAGTGAGTTATAGTTACCCACCTGCATTTTCTTTCTGGTTTTCACCATGGCCTGCCACATTCTGTTCTGAGCTGCCAGTTGGACTAACCTTCCTTTGTGCTGTCAGTTTAAAATTTGACCTTGGCCGGGCATTTTCTGATTATGTACTTTATATGTGTACTTCACAGTAAAGAAATTTCGCTCGTCATATGACAAGCATTTCTGAATGCCAACACTGAAGACCGAAATAAGGTGGAGCTTTAACTCATTATATAAACTGCTGTGTTTTTTTTTTGCTTTTTAATTGTTCTGCATATTTCAGATGTTTGGAGTTTATGAATGTTAGGCCCATGTAGATGGTGTGGAACTTGGCTTTTTGCCCCAAATGTCTGTAATGAAAACCCTTGGGTCAACTCTCCCATGCCTCAGATCTAGATGAAAGTTCCTTTTAACTCCATCCAAAAAGAATGATTTGCTTCTCCCCTGCTCCCCCCCCCCCACCCCCCACACTCTCCCCTCACCCCATCAGCCCATCATGCTCCCTTATAGGCATTCCTCCCTCTTTACTATTGCAAAAATATTATCCACACGCCCCTCACCCCCCCCCGGCACTTTTTAATTCCATCTTTTGAGTTTCTGGGTGCTGTTGTTTTACAGGCAAAATTTGCATTTTAAGAAAACTGCAGACTATCCAATTTCTTTTTTATTAGTCAGCAAAGAAGAAAATCTTGTCACTCTGCTTTATTGCCTTTAGGGCATCTGAAAGCACTTCATAACCAGTGGGTCATTTTTACCGTAATGTAATTCAGAGATTTTCATCCTATCTGCCTGGGTTAAGCTCAAACCTGAAAGAGAAATGAAAGTCTTTTAGTTCTCTGTCACAGAGGACCTTAGATCTAACACACCTTGGTACATAATAAATGCAGCATTTATTGTGTGGAAAATAGATTTTCTGTTTTTGTTTTTGTGGCTTCTTTTTGACTTTTACTAAATTGCAGCTTATATCACCCAGTCTAATTATTGCAGTTTATGTTTGGTTTTTTGTTAAACCCAATGTTTTTTTTAAAAGGCATTGGAAATGAAAATGCAGAAAAGTGAGTGTACCATATCAGTATAATACTGAATTTAATATATCCTGCATCGCGATTGTTGCCCATCACAACTGCTGGTACTGTAGCTCTGTTGGTAGAATGAGACTTTATTTATGTTGGTGTTTTTTGCCAACTGGCAGTGCCTAATAAACTGATTGTGTTGATTTTTATTTGCAGGTTCTGATAGCTTGGACCTTATTCATGCAAATGACAATGGAGAGTTTTCGCCAAGCTGCAAACGACGCAAAACTGGAAAGGAGCAGCAAAATGATATTGCGATGGTGGGTAACCAAGTAGAATCTACCCCAAAGCCACTTAAAATGCTGACAGACTGTTGTGACAGTTCCCCTCAGCAGGCGAATGGCTTTGTCAGTCAGAACAGCGTGGAAGGCAGTATGTTGGAAGAAGACTGTGGTTTTAAGGAAACGTCTATGCATTGTGACAGTCTGAACAAAACCGAAGCACTGGATGACAAACTCTATAAATGTTCTGACAGCAATTCTAAAACTAATCACGTGGACAAGAGTCATTTTCTGAGCCATGAAGGCCAGGAGTCTTTGACATGTGACAATACATCTGACCAATTAGAAGCCGTTGTGCAAACCCAAACCCAGAAAAAGGCCATCAGATGCAGCTACTGTGATTTTGCCTGTGAACATATGATAGCCCTCACACGGCACAAGAGGAAGCACATGAAAAATAAACCTTTGTCGGAACGAAAAGGGAGTGCTGCTTCAAAGAAGCTCTTCCCCTCACAGGCAGACTGTGACGTGTCCACCGGAGGAAGTGAAGAAAAGAAGCTTTACCATTGCTCATATTGCAGCTATACCTCACCGCTGATGGGGAATCTACAGCGCCACATCCGAATTCACCTTGGAGAAAAGCCCTTTAAGTGTGACCAGTGCTACTATGCAACTGGCCAGTCAGGGAACTTGAAGCGCCATAAGCTCACGCATACCCAGAAAAAGTCTTTCACGTGCAACCAGTGTGATTACGCGTCTGGTCAGATGGGGAATCTCAAACGTCATATGCTGATACACACAAGGAAAAAGTCCTTCAAGTGTAGCCAGTGTGACTATACAGGGGCCAGTATGGCGGACTTGATGCGGCACAAACAAAACCACAAAGACGACAAAGGTTTACTGCAAAATAATGAATTGGATGCAACCACGATGAAAGCAAATAGTGAGGGGAAGCCTTATAAATGTTTGTATTGTAGCTATGCATCACCATTGCTCGGAAATCTCCAGCGACACACCCGTATTCATCTGGGGGAGAAACCTTTCAAGTGCAACAAATGTGATTATTCTTCCTGTCAGATGGGGAATCTTAAGCGTCATTCGCTCACTCATACACGTGAAAAGATGTTCAAATGCCGGAGCTGTGGCTACAGCTGTGGTAACTTATTAGACTTAAAACAGCATAAAGAGACTCACATAAAGGAAAAGCTTCACCGAGATAAGGAAAAGCACCTGCAAGATAAACAAAATGTCACCGATGAAGCCTCAGCCGATACTCCCGAGCAAATTGCAACAAAAATTGGGGAGGAGAAGCCTTACAAATGTTTATATTGCGATTATACGTCATTACTGTTGGGGAACCTCCAAAGGCACACTCGAATTCACCTGGGAGAGAAACCCTTCAAATGTGACCAATGCGACTATGCAACTTATCAGTCAGGGCACCTTAAGAGGCACAGACAGACCCACACACACAAAAAATCCCTTAAGTGTCGCTTGTGTGACTATGTCTGTGACAGCATGGCTGACTTAAAGCAGCACCAGCAAGACCACACTGAGAAAACTGGAAGTGGAGAAAAGAAGCCTTACAAATGCACATACTGTAATTATGTATCTTCTTTATCAGGGAATCTGCAACGGCACATCCGGATTCATCTAGGAGAAAAGCCCTTCAAATGTGATCAGTGCGAATATGCATCTCATCAGTCAGGAAATCTCAAACGCCACATATTAACTCATACTCGGCCCAAGTCGTTCAAATGTGGCATCTGTTATTATACCTGCAGCAGTGCAGTGGAATTAAAGGAGCACAAGGACAGTCATGTCAAGAAAGAATTGTTGTTGGAAGACGATGAGAATGGGAATGAAACGGCCCAGGAACTTTATTCCTGTAAGCTGTGTAACTTTATCTCGGAGTACCCAGGCCACCTCATGAGGCATATGAAGACACACAACTCGGAGAAGCCCTATAAGTGTCACTACTGTGAATATGCAACAGTGCAGCAAGGTAACCTTAAACGGCACATATTGATCCACACTGGGGAAAAACCCTTCAGGTGTGATGAGTGTAATTACACTTGTAGCCGCATGGAGAACTTGAAGAGACACAAACAAATTCACACAGAAAAGACATTCTTGGGGGAGGGCAGCAGTTCGGTGAAATCCGAGAAACCCTATTGTTGTATGTTGTGTAATTTTAAAGCCCAGTATCCAAGTATTCTTGCAAGGCACATGAAGACACATGCAGAGGTGGCCAGGAAAAATATGGGGACCCAACAGCTTCGCTCGGGTAAAAAGTCTTACCAATGTGGCCAATGCACCTATTCTACTTGCAACGTAACCAGTTGGAAAGGACACTTGCAGAATCACATGGACAATGGCGGAGAGCCACAGTGCAAGGAAGAAAGCGAGAATGAAAATGCCCAGAAGCGCTTTTCTTGCAATCTGTGTGACTTCATCACAGAACACCTAAACGATTTAATGGGACACATGAAAACACACAATTCAGGCTCTGCGTCTAGTGACCCCCAGCCACCTTCCAAAGAGACAATTGTCCATCAAAGTAGTGAAAACATCTTCTCTTGTAAACTGTGCAGTTTTGTCACCCAGTACCCCAACCACTTCATAATGCACATGAAAGCTCACATGAAAACACACAGCAACAGCAAAAGTGAGTACCAGTGCTCCCACTGCAACTATACCACCAAGCAATCTGGCAACTTCAAGCGCCATATCCAGGTTCATTTGGGTGTAAGACCATTTAAATGCAACAAGTGCAACTATGCATCCATTAATTTTGCAAACTTGAAGAGGCATTTGCAAACACACATGAAACAAGCGTCCAGCCATTTGGATTCCTCCCCTTCTGAAGGAACTGAACTGGTGCAACCGGACAGCATTAGCATTAAAAAAGAGTCAGAGAATGGTCTATCTGCGCAGGAAGATAACCTTGAAAATGATGATCAGCCTCCTTCCTGTGAGGCGAGCAGTTCTTTCCCCGGCAGCGTTTCAAGGAATTTGAAAAGGAAGAGACAGTATAAATGTTCACATTGCTATTATGAAACTGTAGAGTTGGGGAATCTTAATCGACACATCAGGAGCCACAAAGGAGAAAAGCCCTTCAAATGCAGCCAGTGCAATTATGCTTCCACACAGTTAGTCAATGTCAAAAGGCACCTTCGAACACATGCAGGAAAGGAATCCTACCAATGCAACCACTGCAAGTTTGTATCCGACAGCAAGGCAACCTTTAAACGCCACAAACAGAATCACATGGAAAGGATGGAGATAAAGCAGGAAGGGGAGAGTGAGAATAGCCTTAGCAAAGAACAAAAAGTCTTCTCTTGCAAATTGTGCAATTTTGCCTCGCAGTACCAGAGCAACCTCATAAGACACATGAACATACACAACTATAGAAGGCCATATAAATGTTCACAGTGTAACTATGTCTCTGCCCAACTGGGTAACCTCAAACGGCATATGAGGAACCATATAAAGAAAGAAACTTTCCAGTGCGACCAGTGTAACTACTCGTGTGCTTCTATGACCAACCTCAAGCGGCATGCCAGGGTTCACATAAGTTAAAGTCTAATTGTGCAATAAAGGGAAAGCCTCCATTGGGAAGGACGGAGATGCCTGTTTAACAAGTTTGGGCTGTTGTGATCAGCACTCAGAACCTTGGTAGACACTGAAATGAGGAATGGTGCAGCACCACACAGATGTTTCCACTTCATATCGCAGTGAAGTAACATTAAAAAAGTTGCAGTGGTGAACGCATGTGGTTGAGGGAACCCTCCAGTGCAAGCAGCATCGCAGGACTGAAGAGACTTGGGCAGGGCCAAAATGGTGGAAACCTGTTTCTGATGAACAATCGGCTGTGTGCCACTTATACATCTTTACTTGAAATCATTGTAAATCTTAAAAATGCATCAGTATGCACATCAGTAAGTTGTGTTTGTATATCATAGTAGAGGGAAGCCTGTTAGTCTGGTTACTTTGGTGGAATGTCCACCTGTCTTAAGCAACTCCTTTTTTTGCAACCAGTAAGTTTCAGTCACGCAAGTAAAGCCGGGGTCATAAATTTGTAAGTGAAAAGTCCATTTAAATTGGATTACTAGGAAGAATAGTGACATATTGGTGAATAAAAGTAAGGGGCATACGTGACGTAATGGGACAGTTAGGGTACTGAGGAGATGGACTGAATATTTTTCCTTCGGTTATGTTTTCTCATGTTTAAAATTATGTAAATAGGCTTTGATAGCTAAATAGCCTAATTGAATGTACTTTAGCAGATGAGAGATACTGCAGTTCCATTATAGTCTTGCATTGATCAGTGACTGGCTGAAAATACAAAGCTGTATATGTACTTTTTTTTGGGAGACTGAACCTCTTCAGTTTTCCCAGGAATACTACCGTAGATTTACACTGGGGTTGTTGATTTAGATTAAATCTGAATAGAGTGTTTAATCACATTTTTAAAAAAAAGCATGGGTTGTGATTTTCTTTTTAATAATTTATATATTTAGTTTTGATTGGAGAGCTTCATTTAATATTGTGCTTCTAAAATGCATCTTTTGATCTGGCTGTTAGCTTGACATGCCAAAATAAACCACTTACGGTAGCAATTGTGGTTAAGAAGAGAAGGCTGAGAGGAGATTTGATTGTGCGCGGCACGGTGGCACAGTGGTTAGCACTGCTGCCTCTCAGTGCCAGGGACCTGGGTTCAATTCCGGCCTCAGGTCACTGACGGTGTGGAGTTTGCACATTCTCCCCGTGTCTGCATGGGTTTCTTCTGGGTGCTCTGGTTTCCTCCCACACTCCAAAGATGTGCAGGTTAGGTTGATTGGCCATGCTAAATTGCCCTTTAGTGTCAGGGCCATTAGGAGGGTAAATACATGGGGTTACAGGGATAGGGCCTGGGTGGGATTGTTGTCGGTGCAGGCTTGATGGGCCGAATGACCTACTTCTGTTCTGTAGGGATTCTATGAGGTGCTCAAAAAAACAGGAGAGTGGTGAGGATCTGGAATGTACTGCCAGTGTGTGTGGCGAAGGCAGGTTCAATTGTGGCTTACAAAACAGAATTGGATAATTACCTGAAAAGAAGGAAAATTGCAGGGCTGTGGGCAAAAGGCAGGGGAATGGGTGGTTGTTGCAGAGAGTCAGTACGGACACACACAGTCAAATGGCCTCCTCCCGTGCTATAAGCATTCTGTGACTCTAAGTGTAGGCTCATCCATGAAATGCTGCTATTGTACAACAGGCAGGTCATTGGGATATTGTTTTAACCCTCAATTTGATTCTCCATGAGTTTAAATTTAACTATTTCTCGCGGTTTGGAATGAACTCCCCAACAGTCGACCCAAATCTGGCTTTATTAAAATTGGAACAGTTCTGGTTTTGTTCTGGATGCACTGGAAATGAAATGTCTACTTCTGACCTGGCCAGTAAGACAAAGAAAAAAATCTCATATTAATTTAGGGTGTAGAGTACATATTCCCTCCCCCTTGCGCAATAACACGACAGCATCCTGTGCGTTATGTGAAGCACTCTGGGGAATTCCAGTCACCCTGCAGCAAGGCAGATGTCTGCAAAACCAGAAGCAAATCGCATGTTCCTTCATTTCAATTTTGAATAGTTGAGGACTAACCCTAAATAAGTTCCAATTCAGCAAGCACTGATACTTGATCTGGTTTTCAGATAGGGGTGGTGCCCTTCAATGTGTTGCATTCGTCACAGATCGGTGCAATCTCACTGAAACTTGATATGTACAAAAAAAAAGCTCAGGAATGGTATACCTTGTTTACGCTCTGATTTGGGGATTGCAATCAAATCTGTGCAGGTGGGAGTTGTTCAGTTCCTTGCCAACGCGCAACTCTGCTAGGGGGTGCCAGCGGTCATTTTTGTTTTGATTTAAATTTTGAAAGTGCATATGAAAGGGTAAGTTTTAAACTGCAATTATTCAGAATTGGCAGCCACTGCAGGAGAGGATAAAGTGGTGGGGGTGATTAAATGAGAAGAGAATGTCTGCTGGTCTTGTATCACTAGATTACATACCAAGCCTGCACATGAAAGATCTGGATGATAACAGTGTGGCTTATATTTGGCTGTTCTCGACATGATGCCACCCAACCTGCTGAACGTTCCGAGCGTTTTCCGTTTTTGTACTGACAAATCAAGGTTGTATCTAAAGACCAGTTTGTTCTCCATTTGCCTTGAGGCATTGGCGAGCTGCATTCAAATTCAACCAAGCAGGAATATTACAGTCACATGAAAGAAAACAAGTTTTTCGCTTCTGAATTCATCTCCCAGGAGAGCGCTTGCTCAGACTATTTGTGGCTTCTGCGAAAAGGACCTTCCCTTCGAAATGATTAATTTTACTCTCAAAAATAAGTATTTACGCCACATTGCTGCTATTCTGTAAAGAAACACGGCTTCCTGTAGGATTTTTCAGTCGTGTGATTAAACCATGTTTTGAGCATATATCACCTGTAGTTTCTTTAACTTAAAACACTTTCATTTAGAAATAAAGCCTTATTTAAGTAAAGTGAGATTTTAAAGTGACTAACTGAAATTATTTTCAGAATTGCGACTGCTTGAAATTGCCATTGCTTAACAAAATATTGCAATAGTAACTTGAAGTCAGTTGTTTTACTGGGCACACTGTTACTGTAATGTTGGCCCGGAATTTATTGAAAGTATAACAGCTCACTCTCCCTGCAGAGATTGCAGAGCAACTTCAGGCGAGGGCAGGTACAGAGTTAAGCATGAAAATCAGGAAGTTGTTGCCCGAGTTTCGCATCTTTTCTGTAAACTGTGTGAAAGCAACACCTCACTATGTGGCTGATCATACACATGCATTGAGCAGCGACAAGTTCCTTCACACAGAAAGTGGGGCTCTTCCATTTTGGTTTAAGTATCATTTTTAAAATCAAGTTAATCTTTAATTGCAGCCAAACAAACTCTCTCACTGAAAGATAACCTTTAAAAGCGTGATGTCTCATTCCTTCAGCTTTTAATTGTTGTTAGAGATTTTTGTCTTTTTCTTTCTCAATCCAATTTTTATTTATTTTGCTTTTCATGCCCTGAATCAGTGTTCCCGGCTCCCTGAAGAGACTGGAGGGGAAAACATCCCCTCTAATCCTGCTGCCCCACAGCCATTTAATGTTTCAGGGAATGGATATTTGCTGGAGGTGCGACTTCTGCCCTTCACTTGGGTGAAAGTCCCACCTCTGTGTACTGTCCGCCAGTCACATTGGCTAGCAGCTGTCATTCCAGCAACATCATTTGGAGCATGAAGGTTGATCTGGAAAGGGAACTGGTAATGGCTGCATCATCCCAGCTCCTCTTCTAGAGTGATTTGCTGGTCTTGCCCCCCCCCAGTCCCTGAACTCCAGCCAGCCAAAGGAATTGTGGCTGGGAGGGAAGCAACCCTTAAGTGACCAATTAATATCCTTACCTGGGGCAAAGGATGGGCAAGCCACCCTAGGTCTCGCACAACCCAGATAGGGCGGCACAGTGGTTAGCACTGTTGCCTCTCAGCGCCAGGGACCCTGGTTCAATTCCTGGCTTGGGTCACTGTTTGTGCAGAGTCTGCACGTGCTCCCCGTGTCTGCGTGGTTTTCCTCCGGGTGCTCCAATTTCCTCCCCGATCCAAAGACGTGCTGGTTAGGTGCATTGGCCATGCTAAATTCTCCCACAGTGTACCTGAACAGGCGCCGGAGTGTGACAACTGGGGGATTTTCACAGTAACTTGATTGCAGTGTTAATGTAAACCTACTTGTGACAATAAATAAACTTGAAACTTAAAATAGTGGACAGGTCGGGGTTGGGCAGGGTGTCACTCTCACACTCACACTCTCTTCTCACTGCCTGCCAACACAGCAGTTGTGTCAAGAGTTACTGCTGCAACTTTGTGCTTTGCAAGAGCTTTGCAGTTTTGCTGATATATAACCTGAAGCCAAGCTGACAACCGGACATTTTTTTATTTCTCACTGAAACATTGTTAAAACATTTCTCTCATCATGATTTCCAATCATTTTCACAATGATTAAGAACAATATAGGGCTAAATTCAGAGATACCCAGATAAGATATCCAGGGAAAAAAAGAGTTGACAGCATCAGTAATTTTATTAAGCTTTTTAAAAAGTTAGATTTTGTCAGATCTCATTTTCCATGGGCTTGTTTAATTAACATCAAAACTACAGATGTACTGTCAATCCACAGTGGATTCCATGCACAAATAGATAATCCAGATGCAATATTAGAAGTTAGACTACTGCACAAGACGTTAGTATGCAGAAGTTTAGTTTGTGAGCTTAAAGGGTCATTTATTTTTGCCTTTTTTATAATTAACTATAGGTGGCACAGTGGTCATCGCTACTGCCTCACAGTTCCAGTGACCCGGGTTCAATTCTGACCTTGGGTGACTGCGTGGAGTTTGCATGTTCTCCCTGTGTCTGCGTGTGTTTCCTCTGGGTGCTCCAGTTTCCTCCCACAGTCCAAAGATGTGCAGGTTAGGTGGATTGGCTGTGCTAAATTTCCCCTTAATGCCCCCAAGATGTATAGGTTAGGGAGATTAACCGTGGGAAATGTATGGCGTTATAGGGATCGGGCAGGGGAGAAGGCCTGGGTAAGGCACTCTGCCAGAGAATTGGTGCAGATTCAAGGGCCGAATGGCCTTTTCTGCACTGTAGGGATCCTATAGGAGTCTGTAACCTAGATTGAACAATTAGTGCAACACCACAGTTGCAGTCTACTGTGATGTAACATTAAGACCAAGGAATGTCATAGCTAGCAAAATTCCATACTGGATGCATGCTTAATGTACTGTTACTGGAATGCGGATTCATTAACGCTTCCCAGACAATGCAAGATCATGGAATTTTACCAAAACTATAACCCTAAAGCAAAGAGAAGATGTGATTTTCAAAAACAGAAAATGCTGGATCTACCCATGCAGGCCAGATAGCATTGTGGAGAAAAACAGGGTTAACATTTCATCAGAAGAAAAGGAAGATAGATATGTAAGAGTTTTTAAACGAGTAGAAGGGGGAGTAGGCAGGGAGAACAAAAGGAATGATCTGTGATAAGGTGGAAGGCAGGAGAGATTACCTAACAAAAGATTCCGTGGTGCAAAAGCCAAAGGGTAATGGGCATGTTAAAGAAATAAAGATTGTGTCCTTTGTCTAGGTGCTGTTTTGCATGTGCAATCCTGGTTCTGGGAGGCTGAGATTGGGAGTTCTGGACTGTTGTCTGTGCTGATCGGGTGTCCCTTCTGAGATCGCTGTCCACATGGTGCTCCTCTGGGAATCTGGGGTCACCAGATGTGCTTGAGGGATGAACCGGCCTAAATTGGAAACTGAGCGGGTGAAAGCTCCCTTGCTGTTCAGTGCCAGACGACGAGGTGGCCCAGAGATTAGGGCGATGGGCTGCTAATCCCATGTGTTGTGCATGTGCCCAACGGAAGCTCAAAGAACAGCGCCTCCTCTTTTGTCTCAGCATTCTACAGCCTTCTGGACTCAATATTGAGTTCAACAATTTGGATCATAACTTGGCCTCCACCTTTTGTTTGTTAGGTGGCTGTTTTCCCTCTTTATCCCTTCATGTTGCATTCGGATGGCTGCTTTATAGGCATTCACACCTGATCTGGACACAGTCTTTGTTCCTTCACCATAAACATTACTCTTTAGCTTTTTGCATCATAAGGTTTTTGTTACTTACACTCCTGTCCTCCACTCCATCACAGACCCACCCTTTTGTTATTCCTGTGTCCTCTCCTCTCCCACTGTCTTAACTTTTGTGTTTCTATCTTCCTTCTGTTTTGATGAAGATCATTGTCTTTATTTCTCTTCATAGGGCTGCCTGACCTGCTGAACGTTTCCAGTATTTTGTGTTTTTGCTTCAGGTTTCCAGCACCTGCAGTATTTTGTTTTTAAGAAGGTGTGATTATTGGTTTGAACTTATTTTAAACAAGCTGTGCATATAGCACTATTTTCTTTTCTTTTAAGAAACCCTTTGAAAGAACAATTTCTGAGTAGTCGTAGATCACCGATAGAATTGACTCATCAGAGAAGAAGAATTATTGGAAATGCCATTACTGAAATGTTTTGTAGCTTTGTTGTGTGAATCACTGGATTAAGATTTTGACTACTGTTGTAAAAGTGAACATTTAAATGATTTAAACACATCATTGTTATCATCTAATTAATATATTTGCATTTCCAAATTCTTAGTGCAATTACTGTTATGGAGACGATAAATGTGTGAATCGGAGTGAGGTAGGACATTTGCAAGGTCCTAAAACTTTTATCCAAAAATGTCGAGAAAATAACTCTGATGTGCAGAAGAGTGCCAATAGCAAGTCATGGAAAATGATCTGTATCTCTGCAGTAACCTTTGAACCAAGCACTCAACAGTGAAATATTTATATGCATTGCGATTACAGCTTGTATCCCGCAGCACTTCATCTTGGGCATTAGTCACTAAAGTTAGCTGCAAATCCATGTTTTAAGTACAAATTCTGATTACAAGATTTGTTCTGGTCAAATCACTGAAATGATTTGACAGCATCTGTGGAGAGAGAATAGAGTTTCTCTTCCAGGAATGCCTTCCCTGAAGAAGTACTGCTCTTTTCTCCAAACTCTGACGAAGGGTCATCCTGACTCAAAACATTGGCTCTATTCTCTCTCCACAGATGCTGTCAGACCTGCCGAGGTTCTCCAGCATTTACTGCTTTTGTTTCAGATTCCAGCATCCGCAGTATTTTGCCTTTATCACTGAAATGATTTCTTTGTCGTGCTGCCTCCTCCTAGTAGTCATGTGATTTTCTTGAAGGCATAAAATTGAACGTGTGGTGGTGTCCTGGTTTACCCTGGGTATCATCCACCTACACATTTAGTATCTTGGATACAAAATCTTTAGCAACCACTTTGCATTTTTTCCAGTCAGGATTTCGAGAAAAGGTAGATCTTGGTGTATTATGTTCAACTAAAATGGAATCTGAAAATTAACTGCTTTTTGTAACCAAAAAAGTACGTAGATTCTGAAAATTGAATCAACTTTATAACATGAGAAAAGATTATATGATCGTAATAATTCAAAAGCTGTGTGCTATCGTAGATAACCAATACACTTCACTCCTCGTGGTATCGAGAAACAGCTGAACACACTGGGGCAGCAAAGTCAATGGTCCTGACAGCATCCCAGCTATAGTACTGAAGAAATGAATCCAGCGTTAGTGTCACCTCTAACCAAGCATAGCTACAACACTGGCATCTACCTTAACATGTGGGAAATTGCCCAGGTGTGTCCTGTCTGCAAAAAGCAAGACAAGTCCATTGCAGCCAATTACCAACCCATCAGTCTCAAAGTGAGGGAAGGTGGTGTTGACAGAGCTATTAAACAGCACTTACTCAGCAATAATCTGTTCAACGATGCTCGGTTTCAGCTTCACCTGACCATTCTGCTCCAGATCTCATTGCAGCCTCAGTCTAAGCATAACAAAAGGGATGAATTCATGAGATGAGAGTGACTTCTCTTAACATTAATGTAGCATTTGACCAAATGTGGCATCATGGAAACTCGATAGTAATCAGAAAACTTCATTGGCTACTTGGATAAAGGAAACAAGGGTGACACAGTGGTTAGCCCTGCTGCCTCACAGCTCCAGGTCTGGCTTTAATTCCGGCCTTGGGTCACTATTTGTGTAGAGTTTGCATGTTGTCCCCGTGTCTGCGTGGGTTTCCTCCAGGTGCGCCGGTTTCCTCCCACAGTCCGAAGATGTGTGGGTTAGGTTGATTGGTCATGCAAAATTGACCCTAGTATTAGGGAGATTATGTGGGGTTACAGGAATAGGACCTGGGTGGGATTGTTGTCGGTACAGACTCGATGGGCCGAATGACCTCCTTCTGTACTGTAGGGATTCTATGGGTTCTAAAATGGTTGTGGATTTTGGAGGTTAATCATTTCAAACTCAGGGCCTAACTGCAGGAGTCCCTCAGGGGAGTCTCCTAGGCCTAAACATCTTCAGCTGCTTCATCACTGACCTTCCATCGCAAGCTCAGAAGTCGGCATGTTCACTGCTGATTGCAGTTTTCAGTACAATTTGCCAATCATATACTGAAGCAGCCCTTGCCCATGTACAGAAAGACTTAGCCAGCATTCGGGCTTGGGCTGATGGATGGAAAGTTGCTTTTGTGCCTCACAAGTGCCAGACAATGATCATCTCCAGCAAGAGAGAACCTAACCATCTCCCCATTGACATTCACTAAATCCTCCACCAGCAACATCTGCGGGGTTATATTGGCAGAAACTAAACTGGGCCAGCCATATAAATACTCTGCCTACAAGAACAAGTCAGAGGCTGATAATTTGATGTAACTTGCCTCCTAACTCCCCAAAACCCTGTCCAGCATCTACAAGCACAAATCAGGAGTGTAATGAAATACTCTCTACTTGCCTGGTTGAGTGTAGCCCCAACAACATGAAAGAAGCTCAACATCATCCAGCACAAAGCATTCTGCTTAATTGCCCCAATATTAAACATTCACTCCCTCCATCACCACCCACAGAAGCATCAATGTGAACCATCTACAAGATGCACTGAAAAAACTTGCCAGGGCTCCTTCAGTAGCACCTTGCAAACCTGTGACCTCTACCACCTAGAAGGACAAGAACAGATGCATAGAATTGCCACCACTTGCATGCTCCCCTCCAAGTGATACATCACCCTAACTTAGAGCAATATAGCTGTTCCTTCACTGTCACTGGGTCAAAATCCTGGGATTCCCTTCCTACCAGCACTGTGGGTGCATTGGCTCAAGAAGGCAGCTCATCACCGCATTCTCAAGGGCAATTGGGAATGGGCAACAAATGCTGGATTTGCCAGAGACACTTGCATGCCGTGAACAAAGATAAAAAATTTGTTGAATGCGTAATACAGTATCTTAATGTAAGCATTTAGGATTTCTTTCATCAGATTTGCTGCATTTATTTTTAAATGACCAGGAATTGGATGGCTCCTCGTTTATACATGTTATATTGGTCAACATCTAATATTTATGATTTTTTTGTTCCTGTTTATGCATGGTACTTACACTTTCGAGAAGCGAGAATCAGCAAGCCACAGTTATTACAGACACTTAGGAGTAGCTGTCTCAAGTACATCAGTCTGCAGACTGATAAATTCAAAACTGAATCTGATATGCTGAATACACTGGAAAATCCTTACATAATAGATGTTGGAGTGTTGCTTTGCAGTTCTTCTTATCTTCTATTTAGCAATGGTCGTGTGAAGTGTGTGTGTGTGTTTTGGTTCTGGGAACATTCTATTTCCTCGCTTGCTAAATGCATTTTTAATTCTCAATATGCACAAACTGATTTTAATTTTTTAGTAAAAATACTTGGTCTTGTGGACATGAAAAATTCCCAAAGCCCGGTTGTTCATTGCAAAGCCTATTATATTACAACTAGACCTGCTAAAGACCAGTAGGATGACTAGACATTTTAATGGACTACCCTTCTCATTTTACCAAGTTCCTTCTTTTTTCTGCAACAGCATAGAGGAATCCCTGTGCTAGGGGAAACAGTAGAAGTAACAGTCAAATGTTGGATATTAAAAGACAAATGATGTCTCTGTGCTTGCTAGCCTCGCAAACATAAGGCTGCTCTAGGTTGAACTGCTCATGTAGGATGAGGAGCAAAGGCAAATACGAGCTTTTATTTCACTCATGAAAGGCCTGAATAATTTTTCCCACATATTTTCCCCATTTTCTTAGTAACAACTTTAATTTCTTTCAGAAATGTACAACACCTTGAATGAAGTAACAAGCTGTCTACTAATGCTTGACAGCATATCCCAATGACAAGTACATGTCTGTTTCATGAAATGTTCTACATTAGAATTTCCTTTCATTGGGATGTGTAAACATAGAGTACTTGATCTTTACTGTTATATTTTTGCTGGTTTTGTATATTAAATCACATACTTTTGCAGCTAAGAATTGGTTTTTTTCCTTCTTTTGTCTCATTTTATGTTAAATAGATCCACATAAATATATAATCTGAAAATCATGGAAGTGAAAGAGAAAGGTTAATGTTTAGCCCCTTTTTCATCATGTCTCAATTGTTAACTCCTCCTAGATTTCTGTCTGCACTTTTTCAACATTTTAAGCATGTGACTTATCGCTCCAAAGTTGTTTAGATTCCAGCTGTTTCTCTAAAGAGCAAAAGAGCAGCGAATATCATAGTTTTAGACTCTGGATTTAACTGGTGGAAGGCGATTCCTGGGGCAAGGGAAGGTGAGAGTGGGCGAGTGGACAAACTAAAGGAAGTCAGTTCCTTCTGGCTGTTTGGGCAGATGTGCAGATCAGCCACAGGAAGGAGTGGGGCCCTGTTTTAACTATCCAGACTGGGTCCATCCTGACTTAACTTGCAATATATTCTAGAGCCTGTGCTCGGAGCAGCACTGACTGACCTATCAGTCAAACCCGTCAGGAGCCAGAACCTGCATGCAAACATTTAGATAGCACCTTTTCTATTCCCAGAAGTGGCCTCTTTGGTAACGCTGGAAGGATTTCACCTGAGCAAGGAATGAATTTCTATGTCAAATGTGTCAGAAAAATGCAACTTGTGATTGTGAAACTTCGATATCTGCATATTATAACTCAAATAGAGGGCTGCTAACCATTTGAGTTTGCCCTGTCTAAATCTCCTCTTTGTATTTACAAATATATAAACAGCCGAAATGCCACATGATCAAAATGTGTTTCTGAGGGCAATTGGTTTTGTTGATAATGCTCAATTTTGTAATTCTTTATCCTTATATTTTGAAAATATCACCAAGAATTCCAATGAGTAACTTAAATCAGTTATTTGATAAGTGGGAAATCTTGCTGGTTTCCCTGAGGAAGAAGAAAGAAATCAATGATTTAATGCCTTTGTTTAAGAGGCCTGTTATATTGCAAGGATCAGTTACAGACTTGTACTTGGAGGTTGCAATACAGAACCAGCAAGGATGTACTGCCAATTCCCATTCAGGCAATGGAGCTGCATGGATGGGTGGTTGCAGCCACACGTGCTGCTGCACTTACCAACAGCTAGGTTCCAGTTAAGTGTAACTGGATCTCATAATGGAAGAAGTAACACCAGAGCACTGTTTAAACTTGACTGCTGTGGGTGTGAAGTTCAAACAGTGTGAGATTACCATTTGGGGCCCCTTGCTTTCGCACATCTTGCAGAAATGCATTGTGTGACATCACATCCAAATGGGGCACAGCACTGTTAGGGTTGACATGAAACTAAAATCACTTTACCTCAGCAAATTCTGTGCAACTTGGTAGCTGCCCAGGAGAATGTGGGTCAGGGGTGTTGGTGTTGTTGGGGGGTGGGGGTGGGAGGACAACATTACTAATGTAAACGACAGCTTTATTCAATTTTTTAAAAATAGTATTTTATTCAGTGCAAAGCCAAACCATGCAAAGCAGGAAGTTGTAGGAGGTTGTGTGATTGTAACGTAATAGTTACAAGCCTCAAGAGGAAATTCACTGAGTTATGTTTCTCAATATGCTGGTTTTTCATTATTTCAACTTGTTTCTCATTCTTTAACAGAAGCTTTAATTTTGCTTGCTTACCTTTTCTCATTCATAGATCTATCTTGTAGACGTTGACCCGAGTGCCGAGCTGAGGTGCTACCAGATACCCTGTCCTACCTCACCCAATTAATTATTATCCTATGTACCAACCTTGGTAATGAACAAAAACAAGGAAGGTCTCATAGTATTCTGATCAATATTTATCCCACAACCAATGTCACCAAAAAACAGATCATAAGTGGGAAATGAGGATATGGCTGAGTCTTTAAATAAGTTTTTTGTGTCGGTCTTCACGGTGGAGGACACAAATAGTCTGCCAAATATTAACGATAGAGGGTTGGCAGCAGGAGAAATACTTAATACGATTAATGTTACCAGAGAGGCAGTGCTGGGTAGACTAATGGGACTGAAGGTGGACAAGTCCCCGGGTCCGGATGGAATGCATCCCAGGGTATTGAAAGAAATGTCAGAGGTAATAGTGGATGCGTTAGTGATTATTTATCAAAACTCGTTGCATTCTGGGGTAGTGCCGGTTGATTGGAAAACGGCTAATGTTACGCCGCTGTTTAAAAAAGGAAGGAGACAAAAGGCGGGTAACTATAGGCCGGTCAGCTTAACGTCTGTAGTAGGGAAAATGCTGGAATCCATTATTAAAGAGGAGATAGCAGGGCATCTGGATAGAAATGGTTCGATCAATCAGACGCAGCATGGATTCATGAGGGGAAAGTCGTGCTTGACGAACATGTTGGATTTTTATGAAGATGTGACGAGGGCGGTTGATGGAGGAGAACTGGTGGATGCGGTGTTTTTGGATTTCCAAAAGGCGTTTGCCATTTGGGGCCCCTTGCTTTCGCACATCTTGCAGAAATGCATTGTGTGACATCACATCCAAATGGGGCACAGCACTGTTAGGGTTGACATGAAACTAAAATATCACCAAGAATTCCAATGAGTAACTTAATAAGGTGCCCCATAAAAGGCTGCTGAAGAAGATTAGGGCACACGGAGTTGGGGGTAGTGTGTTAAAGTGGATTGGGGACTGGCTATCCGACAGGAAGCAAAGAGTCGGAATAAATGGGTGTTTTTCCGGTTGGAGGAAGGTAACTAGTGGCGTGCCGCAGGGATCGGTACTCGGGCCGCAACTGTTTACCATTTATATAGATGATCTGGAGGAGGGGACGGAGTGTAGGGTAACGAAGTTTGCAGACGACACAAAGATAAGTGGAAAAGTGAATCGTGTGGAGGACGGAGAAGATCTGCAGAGAGATTTGGACAGGCTGAGTGAGTGGGCGAGGATATGGCAAATGGAGTATAACATTGAGAAATGCGAGGTTATACACTTTGGAGGAAATAATAACAAATGGGATTACTATCTCAATGGAAACAAATTAAAACATGCTACCGTGCAAAGGGACCTGGGGGTCCTTGTGCATGAGACGCAAAAGCCCAGTCTGCAGGTACAACAGGTGATCAAGAAGGCAAATGGGATGTTGGCCTATATTGCGAGGGGGATAGAATATAAAAGCAGGGATGTCTTGATGCACCTGTACAGGGCATTGGTGAGGCCGCAGCTGGAATACTGTGTGCAGTATTGGTCCCCTTATATGAGGAAGGATATATTGGCATTGGAGGGAGTGCAGAGAAGGTTCACCAGGTTGATACCGGAGATGAGGGGTTTGGATTATGAGGAGAGGCTGAGGAGATTGGGTTTGTACTCGTTGGAGTTTAGAAGGATGAGGGGGGATCTTGTGGAGACTTATAAGATAATGCGGGGGCTGGATAGGGTGGAGGCGGAGAGATTCTTTCCACTTAGTGAGGAAGTTAAAACTAGAGGACACAGCCTCAAAATAAAGGGGGGTCGGTTTAAGACAGAGTTGAGGAGGAACTTCTTCTCCCAGAGGGTGGTGAATCTCTGGAATTCTCTGCCCACCGAGGTGGTGGAGGCTACCTTGCTGAATATGTTTAAAGCGCGGATGGATGGATTCCTGATCGGTAAGGGAATTAAGGGTTATGGGGATCAGGCGGGTAAGTGGTACTGATCCACGTCAGATCAGCCATGATCTTATTGAATGGCGGGGCAGGCTCGAGGGGCTAGATGGCCTACTCCTGCTCCTATTTCTTATGTTCTTATGTTCTTATAAGCTCACTTGCCATTTGTGGGAATTGCTGTGTACAAATTGGTTATGTCATTCCCTACATTACAACAATGACTACATTTTAAAAGTACTTCATTGGCTGTGAAGCACTTTGAGGTGTTCTGAAATTGTGAAAGACACTATATAAACAAATGTTATTTCAACAAAAGTTTCCAACATTCACGTCTCTCTATTTAGAATTTAACCCCACATGGCAATTATCTATATTTTATGTGGACATTTAGTATTGCAAAGAAACAAGCAATTGAGCACAATAGGTCCACACTGATAAATATGCTGCACACTATCCTCCTCACATCCTTCTTCATTTAACCCCATCAACATATCATTCCACACTCTTCTCCCTCATGTGGTTATCCAACTTACTCCTGAACGCATTAATACTATTCACCTCAACTACTGCCTGTAGTAGCAAGTTAACCTGAATTCCCTATTTGATCTATCTTGTTTTTATGGCCCTTAGTTTGGTTTTGTCCACAAGTGGAAACATCTTCTCTACATTTGCCCTGTTATAAGATCAAAGTCTACATTGCTTCTTATACAATGTCTTCATTAGAACTGAGTGCAGTGTGGCTGACTGCAGCCTGCCCCTCATGGCAGAGATCATATGACTATGGCAAGCCAGATAGGACCTTCAGTACATGCCCCTTTTCATTATGAACAAAAAACGCTCTAACATGTGTAACTGTGAGTTACCCAAGTGACCCACTATACCACAATTGTTCTCATGCATCAACAAACTCTAGTCAGTTGCTGTACATTCATTGCATACATAGTTGTTAAATCATCCAGGTCTCTTAATGGCATGTGTGCGTCTTGTCATTGTTCTAGGTAGATATGTTCTCTTATTGGGGAGTCTCATTTCGATAGCACTTATTGTTGCTGTGGTAACTGTTGTTGTTACACCATTGTTGGGGACCAGTGGACCTCTGTACTCCGCAGCTGGTGAGATCCCTTATCCTGACTGGCGGTCTGCACTGAAGGAACAGCCTCTTGAGCTGTTTGCACATGCCTGTGGTTGCGCTGGTATATTTGGTTGTTCAAGTCCTCCATGTATGGTCAAGGTGACAACTGTTCCTTCGACCTGGAATGTCTAACAGCATTATGCAACTCCTGGTCTGTTCTACCATACCTTTGCTCTAGCTGATATTTTACAACTTCTGCACGTCTATCGCTTTCTTGAGAGTAAGTTTGTCCTCCCTCAGTAGACTTGCTCTCATTGCAGGATCTCTTGCGTCTAAGACAATCCTCTCTTTAATGAGATGATCTTTTAATTGCCTGTATTCACAGGATTCTGTGTTACTGCAGTCACATGCTGATCAATACACTCTTTTTCACCTTGAACCCTTGAACCCTAGCATTGAATGCAAGATTTCGTGGGTGGAATCTTCCCATATATGCACAGTTGACTCAGGTGAGTAAACTGGTGTGAAGCTCGCAGGCTGCACAGCCGACTTTTCGGGCAGGCATCAGGGCTCTCCCCTCTCCCAGCTCCCCCCCCCCCCCCCCCCCGCCCCCTCTCCCAGCTTCCCCCTCCCCCCACACACACACACACACACACACACACACATGAGGGGCCTTCACAATAATTGCCAGGGTGGCACTTCCAGGTTGATACAGGCAACTGGCCATGTCTCTCACTAGCCATGGGCATCGTGGCTGGTTTTTGTTTCTGACCTGCATCTTTTTGCTTGTCAGTGGTGTTATACAACTTTAATTTAAACACCTTCCAAGCATTCCAGTTTAATGTGACAAGCAAGGACAGTAATGCAATTATTTCTTTATTTAACATTTCTAGTACCAACTCAAACATAAACAGTTGCAACTCATTAACTCTTTACTGAACTTTAACTCTAACTGAACATCAACTTTCAACTGAACTTTAACTCTTAAACTGCACTTTAACTGAACATCAACTTTAACTATTTAACTGAAAATAGATACTACCAAGTTTAGAAAAACCTTGGCCAAGAAATATCCTCGATGTAGAATCTATCTTCTTCTCTGAACCAGGAATGGTTGTTGGACGTTCCGGGGTATAGATGTTTCACTAAGTGTAGGGAAGCTGGTAAAAGAGGTGGAGGAGTGGCATTGTTAATCAAGGATAGTTTAACGGCTGCGGAAAGGCACTTCATGGGGGATCTGCACACTGAGGTAATATGGGCTGAAGTTAGAAATAGGAAAGGAGCGGTCACGTTGCTAGGAGTTTACTCTAGGCCCCCAAATAGTAATAGAGATGTGGAGGAAGAAATTGCTAAGCAGATTATGGATATGTGTGGGGGTCACAGGGTAGTTGTCATGGGGGACTTTAACTTTCCAAATATTGATTGGAACCTTTGTAGGTCAAATAGTTTGGATGGGGCAGTTTTTGTGCAGTGTGTGCGGGAGGGTTTCCTGACACAATATGTGGATGGGCCGACTAGAGGTGAGGCCACATTGGATTTGGTACTGGGAAATGAACCGGGCCAAGTGTTAGATTTGGTTGTGGGAGAGCAATTTGGAGATAGTGACCACAATTCGGTGTCTTTTGTTATTGCAATGGAGAGGGATAGGGCTGTACGGCAGGGCAAGGTTTACAATTGGGGGAGGGGTAATTATGATGCGATTAGGCAAGAATTAGGGGGCATAAGTTGGGAACAGAAACTGTCAGAGAAAGGAACTAATGAAAAGTGGAACTTTTTCAAGGAACAAATACTGGGTGTCCTTGATAGGTATGTTCCTGTCAGGCAGGGAGGAAATGGCCGAGTGAGGGAACCATGGTTCACAAAAGAGGTGGAATGTCTTGTGAAAAGGAAGAGGGAAGCTTATGTAGGGATGAGGAAACAAGGTTCAGATGGCTCGATTGAGGGTTACAAGTTAGCAAGGAATGAGCTGAAAAAGGGGCTTAGGAGAGCTAGGAGGGGACATGAGAAGTCCTTGGCGGGTCGGATCAAGGAAAACCCCAAGGCTTTTTACTCTTATGTGAGGAATAAAAGAATGACCAGGGTGAGGTTAGGGCCGGTCAAGGACAGTAGTGGGAACTTGTGTATGGAGTCAGTAGGGATAGGCGAGGTGATGAATGAATACTTTTCTTCAGTGTTCACCAAGGAGAGGGGCCATGTTTTTCAGGAAGAGAAGGTGTTACAGGCTAATAGGCTGGAGGAAATAGATGTTCGGAGGGAGGATGTCTTGGCAGTTTTGAATAAACTGAAGGTCGATAAGTCCCCTGGGCCTGATGAAATGTATCCTAGGATTCTTTGGGAGGCAAGGGATGAGATTGCAGAGCCTTTGGCGTTGATCTTTGGGTCCTCGCTGTCCACGGGGATGGTGCCAGAGGACTGGAGAATGGCGAATGTTGTTCCTCTGTTTAAGAAAGGGAATAGAAATGACCCTGGTAATTATAGACCTGTTAGTCTTACTTCGGTGGTTGGTAAATTGATGGAAAGGGTCCTTAGGGATGGGATTTACGACCATTTAGAAAGATGCGGATTAATCCGAGATAGTCAGCACGGATTCGTGAAGGGCAAGTCGTGCCTCACAAATTTGATAGAATTTTTTGAGGAGGTAACTAAGTGTGTTGATGAAGGTAGGGCAGTTGATGTCATATATATGGATTTTAGTAAGGCGTTTGATAAGGTCCCCCATGGTCGGCTTATGATGAAAGTGAGGAGGTGTGGGATAGAGGGAAAGTTGGCCGATTGGATAGGTAACTGGCTGTCTGACCGAAGACAGAGGGTGGTGGTCGATGGAAAATTTTCGGATTGGAGGCAGGTTGCTAGCGGTGTGCCGCAGGGATCAGTGCTTGGTCCTCTGCTCTTTGTGATTTTTATTAATGACTTAGAGGAGGGGGCTGAAGGGTGGATCAGTAAATTTGCTGATGACACCAAGATTGGTGGAGTAGTGGATGAGGTGGAGGGCTGTTGTAGGCTGCAAAGAGACATAGATAGGATGCAAAGCTGGGCTGAAAAATGGCAAATGGAGTTTAACCCTGATAAATGTGAGGTGATTCATTTTGGTAGGACAAATTTAAATGTGGATTACAGGGTCAAAGGTAGGGTTCTGAAGACTGTGGAGGAACAGAGAGATCTTGGGGTCTATATCCACAGATCTCTAAAGGTTGCCAGTCAAGTGGATAGAGCTGTGAAGAAGGCCTATAGTGTGTTAGCTTTTATTAACAGGGGGTTGGAGTTTAAGAGCTGTGGGGTTATGCTGCAACTGTACAGGACCTTGGTGAGACCACATTTGGAATATTGTGTGCAGTTCTGGTCGCCTCACTATAGGAAGGATGTGGAAGCGCTGGAAGGAGTGCAGAGGAGATTTACCAGGATGCTGCCTGGTTTGGAGGGTAGGTCATATGAGGAAAGGTTGAGGGAGCTGGGGCTGTTCTCTCTGGAGCGGAGGAGGCTGAGGGGAGACTTAATAGAGGTGTATAAAATGATGAAGGGGATAGATAGAGTGAACGTTCAAAGACTATTTCCTCGGGTGATGGAGCTATTACAAGGGGGCATAACTATAGGGTTCGTGGTGGGAGATACAGGACGGATATCAGAGGTAGGTTCTTTACGCAGAGAGTGGTTGGGGTGTGGAATGGACTGCCTGCAGTGATAGTGGAGTCAGACACTTTAGGAACATTTAAGCGGTTATTGGATAGGCACATGGAGCACACCAGGATGATAGGGAGTGGGATAGCTTGATCTTGGTTTCAGATAAAGCTCGGCACAACATCGTGGGCCGAAGGGCCTGTTCTGTGCTGTACTGTTCTATGTTCTATCCTTCAGAGTACAATTATTCTTGCGATAGTGGTCACTTTGAGTTATCGCTGCTAAACAAAGGACTCGCCTGTCTTTTTATCCACAATTCTCCACTCGCGTCCGGAAGATTCTCTATCATCCAGCCAACTGTGTAACCAGAAAATTATCACATGGCTCGAACATCCAGTAAAATTACTTTTGAACGATGCTTCGTTCAGTTGACATGTCCTATACAGAGCAGCCATAAAAATCGGAGCCACGCTGTCTCAGTTAATGGAAACAACTTCCCTTATCTGGCCAACACAGGAAGCTTCAGATCACAGCTCCCAGACCAGAGCCTCTTTATGACCTGCATTTGGTTTTAATCTATAAGTTGACCAAAATTCCCAGCATGCTTAGCCCTCAGTCAGAATAGCCATTTTAAAGCCACTTTTGCCATTATTGTTGTTGTGGCCATTCTTTCTCCACCCACAGTGGCTTTTCCAGCAGCTTTAAACATTTCTGTGTTCCCCCTTTCAATCACTGTGGCTTCTCTCCAGCTTTTCAAAACTCAATCTCGGCTCCATTTCTGACTCCATGTTATGAGCTCAAAGACTACATCGCTTCCAGTCCAATCACCAGAATTTTACCATCCCGCTCACCATGGGAACCGGAGTGGGTGCGAGGCGGACAGTGGGAAGGTCCATTTGACCTCGGGCGGGATTTTACAGTGTCAGGACGAGCGAGGCCGTAATATCCCACCCAATGTCTTTATTAGAACTGAGTGTAACATGGCTGCCTGCGGCCAGTTCTGCATGGCAGCACTCACTTGACTATGGCAAGCCAGATAGGACCTTTAGTAGGTGGTTCCAAACATGCCCCTTTAAACTTTTTAATAATGCTGGTGGCCTCAATTCAACTCTCGGTCTTCTCTGTCCAAGAGTGTTTCTGACCCAGTGACCAGTTCACCACATTCCCCAGTAAAATTCTAAATTTAAACTCCTGACACTGGTCCGAAATTTCATAGCTCAGTTTCTTTGCATGCGCCCAAGTTCTGTGACTGCTGCTCCTTAGTGTGGGCTGGGAGTTTTGACTGGACTGTGTGCACCAGAAGCTTTAGTGTGGTAAACCTGCATTTGTATTAAGACTTGCTTTCTTTTATCTCGTTCCACAATTCACACTCCAGTGAAGTATTGATTTAGCATTATTCAGATAACAATTATTAACAGTTTCATTCACACCAGGGTATTATTGATTTTAAACATTTTGCAGCTATCAGTTTAATCACAAAACCTTTCAGTGAAACTGCAACTCTGCTCTTTCCCACTGGAACCAATGACCAGGAATCTGTACAGCCAAGTGGCTCAGTACTGACTGCACAAAGGAAACAGGCACAGTGACTCATAGGATCATAAAAGCTTAAATTCGCAGAGATTTGTTATCAGCAAAATGGACAAGTGAACAGTGGGACTGAATCTCTGCTTAAAATGCTGCTTCCTGACCAAAGTTTCACTTTTTCTTTGGTAGAATGATGGATAATGTAATTCTTGATAAGTAATCAGGAGCCTTATTACCTAAGGGCAGCACGGTGACACAGTGGTGAACGCTGCTGCCTTACAGGGCCAGGGACCCAGGTTCGATTCCCGGCTTGGGTCACTGTCTGTGCGGAGACTGCACGTTCTCCCCGTGGGTTTCCCCTGGGGTGCTCCAATTTCCTCCCCAGTCCAAAGACGTGCTGCTTAGGTGCATTGGCTATGCCAAATTCTCTCTGTGTACCCGACGAGCTGCTTGAGTGTGGCGACTAGGGGATTTTCGCAATAACTTCATTGCAGTGTCAATGTAAGCCTACCTGTGACACGAGTAAACAAACTTTAAACTTAAAAAAACAATTTAAATGTTACATGGCTGAGTAATAATATTTTAGCCTAAAAAGTGCGGGCACCATAATCCACACCTGAAGCCTTTGACAGGATCTCCATTTCATTGTTTTTGTCGATCGTAGTGCAGCTAGTTTCCTCTTCATTTTGCGATTATAACTCTGCTGGGGGTCTTGACCTTAGATTAGGTAGTTTTGTTGAAATAGAATGACAAGGCTTGTGGGTGTAAATTTACTGAGTGCACCTTAATGCTGGCTGTTACTGGTGCATAATAATCACAGAAAAAATGGTCCAGACTTTGCAGCTTTCGTTGGCAATAGGTGAGGTTTCCACCATCTGTCCGTGCTCAAAAATCATACCTGTAATTTTGGTTTTTGGTTGGAATTGCTACCTATGTTTCTTCTGTTTGGCATTGCTATTTGCACTCTGAACTCTAACTCATTGGTTGATGGGTTCAGGTCTCCATTCAGGATTTGGGTATAATCTAGTCTGAGATTCCACTGTGTCATTCACAGTGCCACATTGAATAAGGTACTTTTCTTTGGGTGAAGTATTGAACAGACCCTCCCCCCCCCCCCCCCACCCCGCCACACACACACACACACACACACACCTGTTTCTGTGGTTCAGATGCATGTTACAAATGTCATGGTTCTATTTGAGTTTAAAGTTTTTAACATCACAACATTGACACACAAAGTTTTTAAAGTTTAATGTTTAAAGTTAAGATTATTTATTAGTGTCACAAGTAGGCTTACATTAACACTGCAATGAAGTTACTGTGAAAATCCCCTAGTTGCCACACTCTGGTGCCTGTTCGGGTACACTGAGGGAGAATTTAGCATAGCCAATGCACCTAACCAGCACGTCTTTCAGAGTGTGGGAGCAGACGGGAGCACCCGGAGGAAACCCACACAGACACGGGGAGAATGTGCAGATTATCGACCAACAGTGACCCAAACCGGGAATCAAACCCGGGTCCTTGGCAGTGCTAACCACTGTGCCACCGTGCTAACATGGAGAGCAACATTCCTCTTCAGTCAAAAGAGATAAATTGGTCATCCATTCAATTCTGGTTTCTGGGATTTCACTGTAACAATGTTGCCTATTGTATTTGCCCAGTTAATGACAGTCATTCCACTCCATTACGTTCCTGTATATATAAGTGAATTGGTGGTTCTCCCACTCCGCTATAATTTTTTTCCAAAGCCTACTATTAAACAGCCAATGTGCCATGTAAATCAGGTGTGAGCCTTCCTGGTCTGTGCCTAGGATACATAGGATAGCAATTTAACTGGCTACAGGGCAGTGTTCACTGTGGACAATGTTCAGTAAAATTTTGCAACACAACTGCAGAGGCCCTTTCAGGTTAATGCTAAAGGAATTTTTGTGTAGCCACATGGAGCAAATATGCTTCTCCAGCCTCCAGAAGACGAATGTATGCTGCTTCCACCCCAACCCCTGCCCATCAATCATAATTCCCTCAACCCCATCCTAACTTTCTCTCAGTTGAGGCTTTGAACTGTATCTGGATGCTCATTTTGTGCCTGTGGCCTGCCTTGTATATGTTAATGGAGTCCAGTCTTCAATTTTGTCTGCGTTCCTACCAGCATTATTGGCTGGCTGGCTATCTGGAATGCTTGCCTTCTCTGCTTGATGATGAAAATCTACCCTACTGAAGTTGGTGGGCAGTGAGTGCTGCCCCATTTAATACCATGCACATTAATGCATATTAATATACTGAGCCCCAGTGGGTTATGTGGCAAGTTTTCAATAGCATGACAAGTTGGTGGATAGCGGTTCTGAAATACCAACCATTTCCATAGAACATGACTGGTTAACATGTTGCGTTATTCAAGTGTGAGCTGTTAGTGTGAGTGTCAGTAGGCTAGCTGGCCTCAGGGAGCATCAAAGCTGAACTGAATGCACCCGACAGCTACGCTAATTTATTTTCATCAGGGATGGTGGATTCTGATCAGCAGTATAAACTCGGATCAGCTTTGAGTCTTGACCTGGCATTAGTTTTCTTCAAGTTTGTTGAGACACTTCACTGTGACCTTGGCTGAGGTCAGAATAAAGACTAAGGGCAGGATTTTTCAAATGACGGCTGGGGTGTAAAGGGTTAACAGATGGATATGCCAGTCTGTGTGGCACTGACATCAGGCAGTCATGCACTAGGTATTCTAGGAAGCCCTGAGGGGAGATGTGACTTCCCTGTAATCTATTATCTACATACTTTGAATAGTGTTAATAAACTAGTTTATTAACACTATGTCTACAGGTCTTCCTTGTTGCATCCTGGTTTAGCACATCCTGCAACATGGTAGCAGTGGTGGCAGCATCAATTTATCCCAAACTCACACGGAGGCAAGTCACGGGAACAAATGGGGGTTTATTGACGAACTGTTCTTCTCGCATTCCTGTCCTCAACCGCCTATAGGACTGGATTCCCAAGCAGGTCACTCCTTGCCCTGAGTCACCTGACCTGTCCTCTTAAAGGGGTTACGCCCCGCATACATAACAATGACAAACCCCCATGGCCCAAGGCGATCGTGATCCGAGCTCATGGCAATACCTCATCTGGCATCTCAGCGACACCCTCATCGCAGATGAGTAGAATGGTAGCACTGCCAGAAGAGCCAGTGCCCCTATCCCACCCATTTTCAAGACTCGAAGATCCACACAGAGGTTGCTGCAAGATGTGCCATGAGATTTCCCTGCAATTCTGAATGGTCTCAGGTCTCTTCACTCGCACACGATCAATCCAGGTCAGTTATTTTCCTTTTGTAGGGCTGGATGTGAATCAAATCAGTTTGTTTCCTGGGCCTCAGATGAAGTTGTTCATTTGCTCCTGATCAGCTCAGGCCCAGTCACTACTCCTTACCGACTGTAAGGTGATGTTCTCGCCCCCCCCCCCCCCCCCCCCACCCCCTTGGGGGGGGGGGGGTCTTGTATTCAGCTGATCTCAACAAACACAAAGACTTGCAAAAGACAGTATGCAGTTAAAGATGTTCTTCATTTAACCAACACATACTGGGACAGAGATAGTCAGAGGATTCCAACCTCTCTTTGACGTTACATCACATGAGTACAACAGATGTACATTTCTGAAGATTCGATCCTCCTGCACCACCTGTCATCCAAGCTGGACGGTCTAATTACATTAATATACTTTATTTACTTTGGCCATTAGCATTTTACCTTCTAGCAGAATTAGGAATGCATTGGTCAACCAACCCAGAGGTCTTTCTTCTCCACCCCCCCCCCCCCCCCCCCCCCCAATTGCCTAGAAACCTTACCTACGCAAATCCGGTATGTTCAAGGGTTGCTCCTGACACCTGCAATTCGGGGAATGAGAAGGGAGTCATCTTTCTTGTCTGTTTTCTGTCCCTTTATCAGTGGAGGCTGAATATCTCTATTCATTGCAGCTAGAAGTTGAATCCTTCTATTCATTTTCAAAAACCTTGGTTGCCTGTAGCTGCCTGGCCTGCCCCTGATAATAAAGTATATGCTCTGTGCTTCATTGTTCCAAAAGAATGCGATCTGTCTAAGCTTATTTCCCATCATGCTAGAGTGGTAAATTGCTTGTTGGACAAAGCTCATAAGAAAATACAAAAATACAGTTCAGATCTATAATATTTGCATCCATAATAAGGGCGGCACGGTAGCACAGTGGTTAGCACTGCTGCTTCACAGCTCCAGGGACCTGGGTTCGATTCCCGGCTCGGGTCACTGTCTGTGTGGAGTTTGCACATTCCCCTCGTGTCGGCGTGGGTTTCCTCCGGGTGCTCCGGTTTCCTCCCACAGTCCAAAGATGTACGGGTTAGGTTGATTGGCCATGCTAAAATTGCCCCTTAGTGCCCTAGGATGCGTAGATTAGAGGGATTAGCGGGTAAAATATGTAGGGATTTGGGGCTACGGCCTGGGTGGGATTGTGGTCAGTGCAGACTCGATGGGCCGAATGGCCTCTTTCTGTACTGTAGGGTTTCTATGATTTCTATGATTTCTACTTGTTCAAAAATGATTATATATGTGCTTATACAAACAATACCTTTGTGTAATATATATGTGAGGCACATTGTGATACCTTTGATATAAGGCACAAGTCCCTATATAAGATATAAGTCCTTATTTTAACCTAATCTACTTTGTTTCAATAGTCTTCAAAAAGCAGGGGTTTCTGTATCCCACTGCGACACCAACAATTTTTGACACTGACTCACCTCAATCCGCCTGTTCCAACTGAGCAGAACTGGTCCATCGCCTTGTTACTGGCTGAGACACTGAGAAAATCCACTTGACTTGCAGGCCCAAACTCAGTCACTCTGCCCACACTGAAGCCCACCAGAATAGGGCAAAAGTCAGGAAACCTGCCCGCTGCTATTTGGAAATGTCTGCACTGTGGCACAAGACAACAGCACAAATGGCCAGATTTCCCAGCAGGACAGGCCGAGTGTTTCAAGTGCAGCAGGACAGGACATTTCTAATGCTTCTGTTTAGTTAGAGTCTCCAAAGTCAGAGTAAACGATGGCACCACAAGAAAAGAAAGCCCGTCACACACTTCCCAGGATATGTTCAGCAGCTTTCCCGGGACTTCTAGTCCGTTCATTCAGAGATCAGAGGGTTCCCAACATGCTCTAAACTTGACATAGGCACAGGGGTGTCAATACTGGCTGATCATTTCGCATGGCTCCACACAATTCCTCTTCAGCCTTCCAATATAAAACTCCAGGAGGAACAAGCCTACATGTTAAGGGTCATATCACAGCCACACTACAGCACAAGGGGCAACAGATCACAGAAACCCTTCCTGTAATTCACAACCAAAGCATTTCCCTACTTATCAAGAATGCATGAGTACAGTAAGCCATCACACAGAAAGGCTATGAGATTCTTCCATTGGACATTCCGCCAGTGATTTCCACAATTTTCTCAAGGGCTGAAGAGTGAATATCATATTTCTTTATTCCCAGACACCACGACAGTGTGTTTGTTCACCTATAGGAGGGTGCCACACCCACTATTGCCAAAGGTTAAGGAGGAACTTGACCACTTTTACACTGGGATGTTATTTCCTCGGTCACACAACTAACCTGCTGGTTGTCCAGTTTGGTAAACGTTCCCAAGCCTAATGGCCACCTCTGGCTATGTGTGGATCTTTTATGCGCAGAGGGAAATCCACCTGATGACGATGGTTAACAACACCTTAGCCAAGCTCACCAGTGGTGTTCTTTTCACTCAGCTCGATGTGAACAGCGGATTTAGGCAAATACCCCTCGACTGGGAGTCTAAGGTGCTGACGATCTTTGGTTGATTTTGCTTTAACTGCCTCTATTTCAGCACTTTGTCTGCCCCTGGGATATTCCAACGTACCATTGTCAACAATCTTTGAGGGCAAACAAGGTATTATCTGCCATTTGTTGACATCTTCATACATAGTTCCACACAAGTGGAACATGACCATTAGAACAAAGAGGTGCTCAAGGTTCTCCAGGAAATTAACTGAACAATTAGTGACCAACATAAAATTCCTAGAACACATCATCCAACAGCTTGATATTACAGTTCATCCTCTGACATGCATCACCCACATTCAGCATTTCCTAGGGATGGTAAACCAGGTGGGAAAGTTTATCCCTAACTTGGCCACACACACATGGATCCCATGAGGGATCTCCTGCAGAAGGGCCAACAATGAATCATAGAAACATAGAATCCCTTCAGTGCAGAAGGAGGCCATTTGGCCCATCAAGTCTGCACTGATCACAATCCTATGCAGGCCCTATCCCCATAACCCCACATATTTACCCTGCTAGTCCCCCTGACACTAAGGGGCAGTTTAGCATAGCCAATCAAACTAATCCACACATATTTGGAGTGTGGGAGGAAACCAGAGCACCCAGAGGAAACCCATGCAGATACGGGGAGAATGTGCGGACTCCACACAGACAGTGACCTGAGGCCAGAATTGAACCCGGGTCCCTGGCGCTGTGAGGCAGCAGTGCTAACCACTGTGCCACCGTGCTGCCCCATGGTTCTGGGGTACTGAACAACTCAAGGCCATTCAATGCATAAAAGATCAACTAGTGTCCTTGGATGTCCTAGCGTACTACGGCCCCATGTTGTCTATTGTTGTCGCTGCAGGCACTTCCTCTACCAGCCTCTATGATGTGCTTATCCAGCTGTAAAAGAACGGTGAGAGAAAACCTGTCTATTAGCTTCGAGAATCCTCACAGAAACTGAACATCATTATTGCACTCATGAGAAAGAGGCACTAGCGGTTACATAGGCCTTCGAGTGCTTTTCTGATTACCTGATGAGGCTGTCGTTCCAAGTGGAAACAGGCCACTAGTCCCTCACAGATTGTTAAAATGCCCATCCGCATTCAGAAATTTCACCTCGGTCGATGTGGTACCAATATGCAACCACCGGTGTCCCTGGAAAGTCACAAACCACGTCTGATGCCCTCTCCAAAGTCACAGTCGACCACACCCTCAATTCAACATTAGTATCAGAAGAAGAAGCATTTTCCTCCACCATCATGAGTCTACTGCTCATATCCACCATGAGACCCCAGGATTGAATCCCGACAATGCAGAAGGAGGCCATTTGGTCCATCAATTCTGCACTGACTCACTGACAGAGCATCTTACACCCAAGCCCTCTCCCCCGTCCTATCCCAGTAACCCCACTCATTTCCCATGGCTGATCCACCTAACCTACACATCTTGGGACACTAAGGGGCAATTTTGCATGGCCGATCCATCTAACCTGCACATCTTTGGACTGTGAGAGGGAACCGGAGCATCCTGGAGGAAATCCACGTAGACACAAAGGAGAATGTGCAAACTCCGCACAGTCACCCAAGGCCAGAATCGAACCTGGGTCCCTGGTGCTGTGAGGCAGCAGTGCTAACCACTGTACTGACAACAAGATGTTTGACATGCCCAAAAAAGGTGGCCGAATGCATTGAAGTGAGGGAGTTCTGTCTCCAAGGGTGATCTAAATACAACCCGACTGCAAATGCATGGAGTGTGAGGAATAAATTAAATGAGCTGTAGGTACTAATTCAAATAGGGGATTATGATATAGTAGCCAATGCTCAGACATGGCTCCAGGATGGCTTGGATGGGAACTGAATAATACCAGGTTATAAGGTTTACAGGGTGGATACGGAAAGTGGCAGAGAGGATGGAGAAGTTTTACTGATTAGATACACTTCAGTGGTGAGGGAGGATATAATGAGAGAAAAGCATTCAGTGGAGAGCTTATGGGTGAAGCTGATGAACAGTAAAAGATGTAAAACTGCAATAGGTGTTGCGTATAGACACGCTGTTAGCAGCTCTGAGGTGCTAAATTGTATAAATGCAGAAATTAGGCAAGTGTGTAGCAAAGGCACAATAGTTTTAATGGGGGATTTTAACTTTAACATAGATAGGGAGAGGCAGAAAAGCAGCTGTCAGAAAGGTAGTGAATTTCTGGAGTGTGTCCGGGACAGTCTCCCACGGCACTATGTTTTGGATGCAATAAGAGTGTTATGAAAAGAGACTTGCAAGGGACATCAAGGTCAATAAGAAGAAATGTTATAGTTACATAAAAGGAAAGAGGATGGTCAGGAGCAATGTTGGCCCACTAAAGATCAAAAGTGAGGATATTGTTAATGACTATGGGAAAATGGCAGATGCATTAAATAAATACTTTGTCTCATTATTTACAGCAGAAAAGGAGGATAGCTTATCAAAAGTCCCGAGGAAATTAATACTGGATTGGGGACAAGGATTAAATACAATTCATGTAAATACAACATCGATAATGAGGAAATTAATGGAACTAAAGAGTGACAAATCCCCAGGACTTGGTGTCTTCCATCCAAGGATGCTAAAGGAAGTAGGGGAGCACGTTGTTGATGCCCTAACGATAGTCCTTCGGAATTCCCTAGATTTAGAACTTGTCCTCCTGGATTGGAAAATTGCTCATGTCACTCTGCTTTTGAAGAAGGGCGAAAGAGGACATTCAGGGAATTACAGACCAGTTAGCTTAACATCTGTGATGAGGAAATTGTTGGAGTTTATAATCAAGGATAGGATAACTGAACATCTCAAACTTTTTTGGTTAATCAGAGAGAGGCAGCATGGATTCAGAACGGGTAGGTCAGGCCTGACAAACTTCTTGGAAGCTTTTGAAGAGGTGACTAAGGTAGTGGTCAGGGGAATGTCTATGGATGTTGTTATATGGACTTCCAGGAGACCTTTGATAAAGTCCCACATAAGAAACTTTTAACTATGGTAGAAGCCCATGGAACTGAGGGCAAATTACTGACATGGTTGGGAATCTGGTTGCGCGGCAGGTGACAAAAGGTAGGGACAATGGGTAGGTACTCAAATTGGAGGGATGTGACTAATGGTGTCTCACAAGGATCAGTGTTGGGGTCTCAATTGTTCACATTATTTATTAACAACTCGGATAATGGCACAGAAAGTCATATATCTAAATTTGCTGAAGGCACAAAGGTAGGCGGCATTGCGGACAGTGTAGACGATAACATAAAATTACAAAGGGGTATTGATAGACCAGATGAATGGGCAAAACTGTGGCAGATGGATTTAAATCTAAGTAAGTGTGAGGTTATTCATTTTGGACTGGAAAAGGATGCTTCAGAGAACTTGCTAGATGGTATGAAGTTAAATAAAGTGGATGTCCAAAGAGACTTGGGGGCATAGGTACATGGATCTTTAAAATGTCACAAACAGGTGCATAAAATAATCAAGAAGGCTAATGGGATGCTGGCATTTCTATCTCAAGGATTGGAATATAATGATGCAGAAGTTATGCTGCAGCTATACAAACCCTGTATCGATCCCTCTTGGAGCACTGAGAGCAGATCTGGGCACCACACCTTAGGAGGGATATATTGACCTTGGAGGGAGCGCAGCTTCTTGTAGGTTTAGAGGAATAACACCTGGACTTCAGAGGTTTAATTATGAGGTGAGATTATACAAATTAGGCCTGTTTTCTCTAGAATTTAGAAGTTTAAGGGATGATCTGATCGAAGTTTTCAAGATACTAACTGGAAAAGCCAGGATAAATAAAGATAAAATATTTCCACTCTTTGGAGTTCTAGAAGGGGCATAATTTAAAAACTGAGGCCAGACCGTTCAGAAGAGATGTTAGGAATCACTTCTACACACAAAGGGTGGTAGAGGTTTGGAATTCTCTTCCACAAACAGCAGTTGGTGCTAAATCAGTTGCTAATTTTAAATCTGAGTGAGATAAATTTTTGTTAAATGAAGTATTAAGAGGTATGGGCCAAAGACAGGCATATGGAGTTAGACCACAGATCAGCCATGATCTCATTCAATGGTGGAGCAGGCTCGATGGGCTGAATGGCCTACTCCTGTTTCTATGTTCCGAAGTCCACTCATACTATAAGCAAAAAGGGCGGCACGGTAGCACAGTGGTTAGCACTGCTGCTTCACAGCTCCAGGGACCTGGGTTCGATTCCCGGCTTGGGTCACTGTCTGTGTGGAGTTTGCACATTCTCCTCATGTCTGCGTGGGTTTCCTCCGGGTCCTCCGGTTTCCTCCCACAGTCCAAAGATGTGCGGGATAGGTTGATTGGCCATGTTAAAATTGTCCCTTAGTGTCCTGGGATGCGTAGATTAGAGGGACTAGCGGGTAAAATATGTTGGGATATGGGGGTAGGGCCTGGGTGGGATTGTGGTCGGTGCAGACTCGATGGGCCGAATGGCCTCTTTCTGTACTGTAGGGTTTCTATGATTCTATGATTCTAACCCATTTGGCAATTGTGCACAATTCCTAATTTACAATTATCATTTGGTCATTCCGTGCCCCATGTGACAAGATGTTCTTCATGGCCTCCATGGCAGTGACTTCGGAATCGCTAAATGCAAAGCAGGAATCCTGCAGTTGGTGTGGTCGGTACAGAATTTCATCTGATCCTGCCACATCTCCCTAACACTCCAACACCAAAAGAACCCTCGGTACCATCTGTTGGGGTGGCATGTTGGCACAATGGTTAGCACTGCTGCCTCACAGTGCCAGGGTCCCAGGTTCAATTCCGGCCTTGGGTCACTGTCTGTGTGGAGGTTGCACATTCTCCCCATGTCTGCGTGGGTTTCCTCCAGGTGCTCCGGTTTTCTCCCACAGTCCAAAGATGTGCGGGTTAAGTTGATTGGTCATGTTCAATTGACCCTAGCGTCAGGGGGATTAGCAGGATAAATGCGTGGGGTTCCGGGAATAGGGCCTGGGTGGGATTATGACCAATACAGACTCGATGGGCCAAATGGCCTCCTTCTGTACTGTAGGGATTCTATGATTCTATGCTCTGTCTTTCCTCAACGCCCATGGCAGAAGTTGGGCCTCAACCTCTTTGACTTCCACAGCAAAACGTACCTCATGGTTATTCATTATTATTCTCAAAGATTAGAGATAACCAGACTTTGTACAACCACGTCGGAGTCTGTCATCAAAGTTCTACAGACTGCCTTTTACACCCATGGGTTTCCTAGACACGATGTGGAGATGCCGGCGTTGGACTGGGGTATACACAGTAAGAAGGTTTGACCAATGAGAATTCCCACTCGCCTGAAGAAGGGGCTTAAGGATCCGAAAGCTTGTGGCTTTTGCTACCAAATAAACCTGTTGGACTTTAACCTGGTGTTGTTAAACTTCTTACTGTTTCCTAGACACGTCAAGGTTTCTGTGATTTCTCTTCCTCTGTGGTGGAGTTTTGCAGTCCGCTGTCCCTTGACTTTCAGCTGAATGCCTCCTGGACCCTGGAATCTTATTGTCAATAGCTGAAACATTTCTGGCTTTAACCACTTCTCAGTATCTGACAGAATTGAAACTCCCGTTCCAGTGTCTAACTGTTTTACGTTGGTTTTGTTTTATGTTGATTATAATATCTGCACTCCAGCAGTTTCCGTTTGATCAGGTGATGTAAATGGTCAATGGATATTTTTCAGGCTGGAGGAAGGTTTGTAATGGAGTTCCCCAGGGGTCAGTATTGGGACCCTTGCTTTTCCTGACATATATTAATGATCTAAACTTTGATGTGCAGGAGACATACGATGTAAGAGGCAAGTTTTTTACACAGAGGGTGGTGGGTGCCTGGAACTTGCTGCCGGGGGAGGAAGTGGAAGCAGATACGATAGTGACAAATACATGAATAGGATGGGAATAGAGGGATACAGAAGGGTAGGGGGTTTTAGTTCAGTCGGGCAGCATGGTCGGTGCAGGCTTGGTGGGCCAAAGGGCCTGTTCCTGTGCTGTAATTTTCTTTATTCCTTGTTCTTTGAGACAATTTCAAAATGTGCGGATATAACAAAACTCGGAAGTATTGTAAACTGTGAAGAGGACAGTATAGAACTTCAAAAGGACATAGACAAGTTGGTGGAGTAGGCAGATAGGTGGCAGATGAAGTTCAATGCAGAGAAGTGTGAACACTTTTGGTATGAAGAGACAAGATAAGGAATATAATTCTTAAGTGGGTGCAGGAGCAGAGGGATCTGGGTGTATATATGCAGGGATCATTGAAGGGGGCAGGACAGGTGGAGAGAGCAGTTAATAAAGCATATAGTATTCTAGGCTTTATTATTAGGGGCATAGACTATAAGGACAAAGAGGTTATGCTGAACTTATAACAGACAATAGTTAAACCTCAGCTAAAATATTCTGTACAGTTCTGGGAGCCACACTATAGGAAGGATATTAATTGTTGTGAATGGGGGTGGCAATGGCCTAGTGATATTATTGCTAGACTATTAATCCAGAAACTCAGCTAATGTTCTGGGGACCTGTTTTGAACCCCAACACGGCAGATGGTGGAATTTGAATTCAATAAAAAATATCTGGAATTAATACTACTGATGACCGTGAAACCGTTGTTGATTGTCAGAAAAACCCATCTGATTCACCAATGTCCTTTAGGGAAGGAAATCTGCCGTCCTTACCTGGTCTGGCCTACATGTGACTCCAGAGCCACAGCAATGTGGATGACTCTTAAATGCTCTCTAAGGGCATCTAAGGGTGGGCAATAAATGCTGGCCAGTCAGCGACACCTATATCCCATGAATGAATAAATACATTTTAAAAAGCTTGCATAGGAGAGAGTGCAGACGAGGTTTAGAAGAATGGTTTCAGGGATGAGAAATTTCAGTTATGAGGATCAATTGGAGAGGTTGGGACTGTTCTCCTTGGAGAGGAGAAGGTTAAGAGGAGATTTGACAGAGCTGTTCAAAATCATGAGGAGGCTGGTCAGTGCAGGTAGGGAGAAACAGTTCCTGTTCATAAAAGGATCAAGAACAAGAGGGCACAGATCAAGTGATTTGCAAAAGAAGCAAAAAAAACCTTTATCACACAGCGAGTAGTTCGGGTCTAGAATGCAGAGCCTGGAAGTGTGGTGGAGGCAGGTTCAATCGAGGCATTCAAGAGAATGATTACTTGAATATAAACAATGTCATAGAATCATAGAGTCCTACAGTGCCATTCGGCCCATCGAGTCTGCACCGACCACAATCCCACCCAGGCCCTATCCCCATAACCCCATGCATTTACCCTAGCTAGTCCCACTGACACTAAGGGGCAATTTAGCATGGCCAATCCACCTAACCCGCACATCTTGAAACTGGGAGAAATAGGACAGTTAAGGACTTCAACGGGGCAAAGGTGGACAAAGTGCCCTAGGCCTTGGTTTCCATTTCCCCCCCCTCCCTAAACAAAGAAAGGGGCAGGCAACTGAATGGTGGAAAGGCCACACAGTGAAATTCCTGGGTCTCACTGCCAGGAAACCCATTGGCGGGGACCGTAAAATTCAGCCCTAAAAATCAAACCCGGGCATTTGCTGGTTGGTACAGCTCAGTTCCAACTTGGACAACGCAATTATGAACTTCCTACAAGGTTTTTAATTGTCTGCACTAACATAATTAAAATGCCTTTAAAACATATCATGAATGCTTAACATATTTGATTCAAATCTTTTCTACGCTAGTTTTGAAATGCAGTAAGGAGTCTAACAACACCAGGTTAAAGTCCAACGGACTTTAACCTGGTGTTGTTAGACTCCTTACTGTGTTTACCCCAGTCCAACGCCGGCATCTCCACATCAGTTTTGAAATGAACAGGTTAAGGTTTTTGTTAACATAGCAGAGAATACAATTCCTTACAAATGTACATTCCTGGCGATGGGACCCAGGAATTTCACTGTGTGGCCTTTCCACCATTCAGCTGCCTGTCCCTTTCTTTGTTTAGGGAGGGGGCGGAATGGAAACCAAAGCCTAGGGCACTTTGCCCACCTTTGCCCCGTTGAAGTCCTTAACTGGCCAATTAAGGGCTGCTTCCTGTCTGGCCAGACTGTTGAGGCTGATGGGAGGAGTTCAAGGGCAGTGGGGAAGCCTGGTAGCAAGCAGTACAATGCCTAAGTTAAGAATCGAGCACTCAAAGTGAAAGCATAGTTTGAAGGGCTAATACCATGGCCAGAATTCTCCGACCTCACTCGCAGCGGGATTCTCCAGTCCCGCTGCAGTGAACAGAGATTCAGCTGAGCTCCAAGTTCTCCATTCTCTCTGGCAATGGCTGCAGGGCAGAAATAGTTGGAGCATTCGGGCCCAGATATCCAGACAGTGAGTGAAACTTTCCATTCTGGAGAATAAGTGGGGTGGCGAGAGGGAACGTCAACGTGATTCCCGTTGGGTGGTGGGGTGGATTATTTTGCAGTGTTAACGTTCCGTAGCTTTAGCTGCAGTCATAATGTGCAGATATATTGGGATTTTGCAAGTACCTATTCTGAGTTTTGAGTGTAAAAGATACTGCAACACTGCCAGCAGGTCTGGTTCTTATCACAATGCAATCAAAACAGGCAGGTTGGTAACTGCCATGTTTCAGTTCCATGTGGTTGTAGGTTATATGTCTTACTGATAAGAGTTCTTGCTTGTTGTTAATAAATTACTTTTATCAATGACGACAACAAAAGGATTCGATGTTGTGCCGTTACCTGAGTGGCAGAAACTGTGCTGAATACTGTACAAAAGCAATTGATATTACTGATACTAGATACACCTCAAAGTCCTGTTTATATGTTTCTAGATATCCGCAAAATCCTGGGTTGTGCATGAACTAAATAGTTATTTAGTGTACCAGTACATGATCCCTTCTTACTTTGTTCATTTCATATAAAACAGATAACTTCATTGAAAGATCAAAAGCATGATTATAATGTGAGTATCATACCAGGTCTAAGTTTGACACACATATTGAATTTTTCTGCAGATGCACGTATTCATAACAAATCTTATCATCTTATCAGGCATGGACTCAATAGCCTACATGGCTTCCTCTGTGCTGGAATGACTCCATGACTATTTGTTAGTAATAAATGGCGAAGAAAACAGAAAATGCTCGAAATTCATCACATCAGATGTATATGTTTGTTTTGTATCTTCACGCAAACATTTTTTCTTTTAGGGGATAGTAGGTATGTGATGAAAGGATTTGCAGTCTGATTGTCAACCTGTTGAATCATGTCATGAACACTCCTTCTGTGGGCATCAAGTCCCGGAGTGGAACAAAAACAGAAAAACGCGGCAAGTCTGGCAGCATCTGTGGAGAGAGAAACAAAGTTAAAGTATTGATTCCAATCTGACTCTTCCTCGAGACTGGAGTCCTGGAGTGCGACTTAAATGGGCTCAGAGGCAAAGGAACCATCTTCTGATATAAAGACCACTTTTTTCTGCCTTGGAAACATTGCAGGGCCCCGCTCCACCTTCTGTCATCTCATCAAATTCTTAGTTCACATCTTTATCACCTTGACTTTCTCCTCGCTGGCCTTCCCTTTCATACAGTTGCATCCACACACAATCCATACTTAGCACCATTCCCTCCCATCATCACTGACTTCCTGGAACTGAAACAAGGCAGTTTACAAACCTACATACACTGATTATGTTGTTGTAATGATCAGAATTACTGACTGTGGTGCAGTTTTGATATAATATATGCAATATTATAGTAACTTGATAGTACAGAACTTGAATATTGCTGAAAAGTGAGACATGACACTTTTTATCTTGGGCTAATCAGGACAAATGCAAAATTGCCGACTTTTAGACGATTTATACTACAGGAGAAAAGGGAACTGATTGTTTGGCAAGTCAATTTTGATTAGCTGAGGCATTGCTATGGAGAAAACAATGTGGAAACTATCGGCTGCCCAAGCTCCCGGGTAATGGTGCAAGGCTTGAACATATACCATTTGTTTGTAGGGAACAGGTCCCTGTATGTGAATGTACATCACTTCGAGCAAGTGTAAATGAGCCACATTATAAGCTCAACTGATTATCTTAAAGTGGTTGTGAATGGAACTGTGAACACACTTAGGATAGGAAGTGTTGCCCAATCACGGAATCACATTCAACAGTAGATGTTTTGTTTTGGGTTTTGCAAGCATGGACTGGTAGAGTATGATCTATACTCTGTTTAGTATGAACAACCAAAGGACCATGTTGTTTGATTCGATTGGCTGATCTACTAGGGTTGATCTGACACATGACCCTGATCTACTACAACAATGTTTTCAACTCTAAAAAGAGGATTAGATTTTTCCACTTCCTTGTGGGCAGAATGAAGCAGAACCAACCCTAGCAAGCTCATGCTACTGTTCTCTAGACGGCAGGGGTATACCTGCAAGAATTCACTGATTTACAGGTATAGGTGGTAATTGGGAAGTAGACATAGCTCTAAGATGCTTATCAGTGACCCAGGAAGGCAATCTCCCTTCCACAATCCTTCACAGGTTTACACGGGCCTGTTCCACCAACCAAGAAACATACATTGTGCAAATATAATTTTAGCAGCTTCCACGGAGGCATTTTATCCTTTCTTGGAATTTCATTCCTGCAGTGAGTACATCTTTCCAATTCCCCCCACTGCATCTTGCAAATTTGAACTTCCTCTAATTCATTCTGTTCTACACCATTCATCCCATTTAATATTTTCCTTCAGCCCATGTCGAACCTATTTCTAATTGCTGCTTTGTCTAAAGTAGCTAAATCTAAAACTGAATACAAGTGATGTCCTAGTGTTAAATATTGTTGTCATGTTATTAATCGAGCTGCACCATACCTGCCCACGAGTGAGATTTTGGCCGATTGTGGCCACCGCTTTCTTGCCTTCAGCCACAAGGTACCCTTTTGCTAGTGACTTGGGGGATTCACACATGACCTCCTCCGGAAGACTGGTGAATGTCAGATTAGTGGTCTTAGGGTCACCACATGTGTAACAGGGGAGCGACTGGATCTGACTAATCATGCACCAAAGGATGTCACTACTGGATGCTTGTAATGATGCTTCTGGATCAGATCAACCACATATTGTAGTTCAATATCCTTCACCACCTTCTCCAAACACAACTATCGTTAATCATAGAATCATAGAATCCCTACAGTGCAGAAGAGGCCATTCGGTCCATCGAGTCTGCACCGACTCTCTGCCAGAGTATCTCACCCAGACCTTCTCCCCCTCTCTATCCCAGTTACCCCACACATTTCCCATGGCTAATCTGCTTAACCTACACATCTTGGGACACTAAGGGACAATTTAGCACGGCCAATCCACCTAACCTGCACATCTTTGGACTGTGGGTGGAAACTAGAACAGCCGAAGGAAATCCACACAGACGCAGGGAGGACGTGCAAACTCCACATAGACAGTCACCCAAGTGTGGAATTGAACCTGGGTCCCTGGCGCTGTGAGGCAGCAGTGCTAACCACTGTTTTTTGTAACATTTTATGTAAAACAGTGAACAGAACAACATTTTGCTCTGTGATCAGTTTTGGTCACAGGTGTATTATAGTTACTTATTGCTTCTTACAGTTTCGGTTACATATACACACATTTGAACTTTACTTGCTGGTTTTCTTTATACTTCCCCACTCTGCCTCTGGGGGCGCCAGAGTGGAGATCACGTCGAGAATCTCTCAGGGTCTATTTCTGCCCCAAGGATCATCTTGGATGCTGCTGGGGTCTCACGGGCGTAGTGGGTTTGCATTTGTGCCATTTATACCACCACCACCATTATCATCACCCCACAGCTGTGGGATTTGAATGGGATCCTCACAATCCCACACTGTTGGCATGATTTGACCCACCAAGCACATATCAGTTTCTTGCTGGCGAAGTACCTTGGTTTGGGACATTGCTGAATTCACCTGGTTAATGTGGAACCATTTTACCTATTTGGGCAACTGTTATAAGTTTAAGTTTATTTATTAGTGTCACAAGTAGGCTTACATTAACACTGCAATGAAGTTACTGTGAAAATCCCTTATCCCTTGTCCACTTTGCTATAGCATCCCCTGCAGGTTTTCCAATGTACCCATCCTCACAGGTTTGCACCGTCACCTGGTCACCTTTCCTGCTGCTTTCCTGCTGCTTGCCAGCATCTCCATGACTACCATCGACACCACAAACTGCCGGCTCCAAGTGGAGAGGATCTCCAAGAAGATCGCACATATCGACACAGACATCAAGTTTCTACAAAGATGCATTTAACCTGATGTTGTGAGACTTCTTACTGTGTTTACCCCAGTCCAACGCTGGCATCTCCACATCATGCTTTGAAAGAGGGCAGGACATAAGCCCTAATATGGACAAAAGCAAAAGAGGAAATGCTGGAAAATCTCAGAAGGTCTGGCAGCATATGTAAGGAGAGAAATTGAAATGGACAATTGGTGTCTTCACCAACCCACCTTTTATGTAAAAGAATAAAGATATTAGCATATGCTGTGGTTAGAGTTTGAACTGGGTTTTATTCCCCTGCGAAGAAAATACCTTTAGATTTCTTTTCTTGGTTTCAAACTCTTGTGATATATTTTCTCAGGATTGCAGAACGCTCTGCGCTCAGTATTTTTAAATCACTCTTACAATTGTTTCAAAATTCCACCTTTTCTCTTCCCTCTTTTATTTAAATCAAGAAACACACGCATCCAAAAAATACGGACGAACCGGTTTAGTCTGCATACATCCAAACAAAGAAAGGCGTTTTAAACTTTCATAAACTCCATTTCCCAACTATTTCAGAGCAAGAACTCCAGTGGTTTCCCCCAACATAAATGATCTTTTTTGACTTTTGTAAAAGGCCTCCAACCCTGATATTAAAAGTTCTTAGGGTGGAATTTTCCCGTCCTGCCCGCCATGAGAATCGTAGTGGGTGGGGACGGACCATGCAAAGGTCTGTTGACCTCGGGTGGGATTTCCCAGCCTTGGTGTCACAAGTATGGATTTGCATCTGGATTAGAATTCCCACATGTTTATCAAAATACCCAGCAATCATGATTCTGGCCGGTAATCATGATTCCAAGTTTCATAACCTAAAAATTTAACTTTATTGGTTACCCTTCCCTTTTGTTTGCCTTTAAACTAGAAGTACCAAAACTACTACCACACAATCGCAAATTTTGGGAAGAAAAACATCAAAGCTTGAGGCACACAACATTGTTCACACCACAAAACATCTATTTATTCCACACACAAGCAGAGAAACATGACATATACTTTTAAAAAGAACAGATTACATTACTTACCTCCTTTCTTTAAACTTCGGCTGTAATTAAAATCTCAAAACCAAAGTTAATTGCCCAAAAGAAAAGGAAGCCTGTTTTCACACAAAAGAGTGCAATCAGTGCTTTGCAGTTTATAAAAACAGCAATTTCTGCAGCCGCAGCCTGTTAAAGAGACAGAACATTATAGCTACTTTACATTTCCCCCCAATCTTTTATCTGGGACAGATATAACACCATAAAATCCCAACACTAATTGCTCCCTGGAGCCACAACTCTAACTTTACATACGATTCAATTGATATAGACACATTCAATAGTCACGGTGGCACAATGGTTAGCACTGCTGCCTCACAGCACCAGGGACCCGGGTTCAATTCTTGGCTTGGGTCACTGTGTGCATGTTCTCCTCGTGTCTGCATGTATTTCCTCTGGGAGCTCCGGTTTCCTCCCACAGTCTGAAAAACATGTTGGTTAGATGCATTGGCCATGCTAAATTCACCCTCAGTGTAACGGAACAGGCGCTGGATTTTCACAGTAACTTCATTGCAATGTTAATATAAGCCTACTTGTGACACTAATAAATAAACCTAACCTTTAAACATCCATATTTCCACACATTCTGGAAACGTAATAAACTCAAAGATGCCAAACAAATTAAAACTTACACACACACATTGTTGTTAGAAGCTTCCTTTGTATTCTCCATTCTTGCAACATTTGTCTTAACATCTAAAACTTAGGGTAGAACTCAAAATACAAGTAAGAGAAATAAACGACATTAGTGATTTTGATGCCTTTTTCCTTCAACTGCTTTTAGGTTTTTTATATACAGTAGCCCGTCTTAACACTTACATACCTCTTACTCTGCTATTAATATGCCATCAGCAAACTACTGTTCCCAAGGCTCACCTATAAGGGGACTCCTGTATCCAATGTGCAGCCCTATCTACCGTTCTACTAAAGAATACTTGGAGTATTTAAGGTGCATTCAACAATGAAAGGAAAGGAAAATAAACACAAGTGGCTGGAGGGTGATAGAAATCCATTGAGCTGTCAATGGAATCTTTTTTAAGGCGCTGCATATTACGTTTGTTAGAGATCAAAGAGTTCCATTGGAATGGAGAGAGTTTCAAAGAATTCAGGCAAAATACTGTGGATGTTGGAATCTGAAACAAAAACAGAAAATTACTATAACATCTCAGCAGGTCTGGACAACATTTGTGGAGAGAGAATAGAGCCAATGTTTCGAGTCTGGATGACTCTTTGACTCGTCCCCAATGGCATGTCCTAACAAGTGTGTCTGTGTGTCAGCGTGTATGTGTCAGCATGTGTGTGTGTCCTTGTGTTTGATTTCTTTGGTCAGAATTCTTCTCCGTTTGACCCTCTGTGCTCCACATTCCATGTTCCTGCCACCTGGTGTTGAGCTAGTCCACACCACAACAGGTTACATTTTACTCAGAAATAGAAAAACAAGACATAATAAAAATGCCTCACAGGATTAACAAAATATCTTACAACCCCAGTGAGGGGAATCTCACCTGATGATTTTCCTTTTGGTCATTCATGGGCTGTGGGTATTGCTTATTGCCCATCCGAATAACTTGCGAGGCCATTTTAGTGAGAATTTAAAGTCAACCACGTTGCTGTTCTTGGGGTGGGCTGGCTAGATAGACACAGAACTGGCTTGGTTATAGAATACTAACAACACCAGGTTAAAGTCCAACAGGTTTATTTGATAGCAAATGCCACTAGCTTTCGGAGTGCTGCCCCTTCATCAGGTGGAGTGGGAGGTGTGCTCACAAACATGTCACAAACACAAAAATGTGAGCACATCTCCCATTCCACCTGACGAAGGGGCAGCGCTCCGAAAGCTAGTGGCATTTGCTACCAAATAAACCTGTTGGACTTTAACCTGGTGTTGTTAGACTTCTTACTGTGTTTACCCCAGTCCAATGCCGGCATCTTGGTTATAGAAGACAGAGAGTAATGGTGGAAGGGTGTTTTTCAGAATAAAGATCTGTAGCTAGTGGTGTTCTGCAGGGATCAATGCTAGGACCTCTGTTGTTTGTAGTATATATAAATGATCTGGAGGAACATGTGGGTGGTCTGATTAGTAACTTTGCGGATCACACAAAAATTGGCGTAGTTACTGATAGTGCTGGGGATTGTCAGAGGATACAACAGGATATAGATAGATAGATTGGAGACTTGGGCACAGAAATGACAGATGGAGTTTAATCCGGACAAATGTGAGGTGATGCATTTTGGAGGATCAAATTCAGGTGTGAATTATACTGTAAATGGCAGAATCCTTAGGAATATTAATGTACAGAGGGATCTGGGTGTGCAGGTCCACAGTTCCCTAAAATTGGCCACACAGGTGGCCAAGGTGATTAAAAAGCATATGGAATGCTTGCCTACATTGGCCAGGGTATTGAGTACAAGAGTTGGGAAATCATGTTGCAGCTATATAAAACCTTGGTTAGGTCACATTTGGAGTATTGGATAGAGTTTTGGTTGCCACACTACCAGAAGGATGTGGAAGCTTTGGAGAGAGTGCAAAGAAGGTTCACCAGCATGTTGCCTGGTCTCGAGGGCGTTGGCTATGAGGAGAGATTGAATAAACCAGGATTGTTTTCACTGGAAACATGGAGGCTGAGGGGAGACCTGATCAAGGTCTACCAAATTATGAGAGGCATAAACAGGGTGGATAGTCAGCGGCTTTTTCCCAGGGTGGAAGTGTCAATTACAAGGGGCACAGGTTCAATGTGAGGGGGGAAAGTTTAAGGGAGATGTGCAGGGTAAGCTTTTCACAAAGACAGTGGTGGGTGCCTGGAATGCGCTGCCAGAGGAGGTGGTGGAAGCAGGCACATTAGCAACATTAAAGAGGCATCTGGATAGGTACATGAATAGGGAGGAATAGAAGGATATGGGCCGAGTAAGGGCAGAAGATTTTTTTTTTACTAGGTTACTTAGGGCATCATGATCAGCACGGACTTGGAGGGCCGAAGGGCTTATTCCTGTTCTGTACTTTTGTTTTCTGTTCTCTGTGCGGAGTCACATGTAGGTCTGATCAGGTAATGATGACAATTTGCTTCCTTAAAGAACGTTAGTGAACCAGGTAGGTTTTTACGGCAATTTCCCTTTAGTCAGCAGAATTAGTCTTTTCTTCAAGAATCTGTCAACTTCCCTTACTACGCCGCACCTAATCATTATCTGCATTTCATTTTGCCTTCTCTAATATTTTAATTCATGATAGCTGTTAGATTCACAGACTGTAGTTCTTGGCTTGTCCCTGAAGCTGCTTGGGCATTCCTATCCATAATCGCTCACAACCTGCTCACTGTGGCTGCTTTTGCCTGCTCCTTCCCCACCCACCTCATACAAATGGATGGGTAAGTGCTGCCTGACATCCAAATGGATTTGCTTTATTTCCTCCACAATTCCTGGACCACAGGCCTCAGGTAGTGAAGTTATTTTTGGTGGATAAATACCCAAATGGGTACCCAAACGTACATAATGAGGCTTGGCTGAGAGCCCAGAAATCCATTACTCCTACTGAAACACCTGCACCCCAGAGAAAACATTGCTTGATTGACAGCTTTGGCTCTCTGATCTCTGCAGTTAATTTCACAATGCTTATTTCCACAAGGTGAAGTGGTTTCGAGGGTTTACTGTTTCCATTATCAATGCCTTAAAAAGGTCTAGACAATTGACAGTTTTATTGCCTTGTAGTGTGAAATTACTTTTTTTTTAACATAATGGAAAGTGATGAATGAATCATTTTTTTAGAACTTTTGTTTTACACATCCTACTGTCATGATAGAGTTCATTCATTTTATTCAGTATATAGTGGGTCAACGGCAAGGAAGAGCCATAGCTTAGCATCGGTGGCATAAGGAACCATGAGGGTGAGTGGAGTGTCATAGCTTGACCGGATGGGTGTGAAGGGGCATTGGGATGGATGCCCAAACTGGTAAGGGAACATAAGATGGCACGGATGGGTTATGGGGAGTATGCGGGGGTGAGTGGGTTTGAGGGTTGAGACCTGGAGTGCCTTTATGTACTTTATTTTAACTGGGATGAAGTTCCACAGTGCTAAGGTGAGTTTTTAAAACAGACCACCTAAACGCACTTGAATCTGCTATTTCCCCCCAAATCTCTTCCCATCTTTCCTGAAATTCCTTGTCTGAATCCCTCCAATCAGGTTTTCAGCCATATCAAAGTAGCAGAATGGCTTTTATCAAAGCCCAGATTCTGTAAACCAGCTACCAATTCCCACTTTCTCTCCCTGGCTACAGTCTGAGATTAAACCAGTTTGTTCCCAACATTTGAGCCCAAGATGAGTTTTTAGCCTCATGTTCAACCATCAATAAGACTGCTAATTTCCACCTCCATCACATCGTCCAACTTCACTCCTGTTTCCATTCATCTGCTGCTCAAACTCTCATTCACACCTTCATTCGTCTCAATAATCCAACACACCTGACCTTCCCCATCTTCTACTTTCCATAAACCTGGGGTCATCCAAGACTCTGCTGTCTGTTGCTTCCTCAGTGGGTCCTGTTCCGCTATCACTCCCTGTGCTCACTGACCTGCATTGGTTCCTAGTCAAGTGACATCTTAATTTTAAAATTCTCATCCTTGTTTCCAAACTGCTCCATGGCCTCGTCCTTACCCGTCCCCTAGTTCCACAACCCTCTTTGATATCTGTGCTTCTCTAACACCGTGCATTCCCAAATATAATCGTCCCACAGGCCCACCATACCTTCTGTTGTCTTGGCCGCAAATTCTGGAATTCCCTCTCTAAATCCCTTCCTCATCTTCCTCCTTTAATTCGCTCCTTAAAACCTACCTCTTTGACCAGATGTTTAGCCATATGACCTAACACCCCCTTATACAGCTTGGTGTCAAACTGTGTACAATGTTTCTGTGAAGGGCCTCCGGATTTTCTTTACATTAAAAGTGCCATAAGAATAGAAGATGCGGGTTGTCAGATCAGAGAACACAACTGCAGAAAAAAGGTATGGTTTCATAAGAACATAAGAAATAGGAGCAGGAGTAGGCCATCTAGCCCCTCGAGCCTGCCCCGCCATTCAATAAGATCATGGCTGATCTGACGTGGATCAGTACCACTTACCCACCTGATCCCCGTAACCCTTAATTCCCTTACCGATCAGGAATCCATCTATCCGCGCTTTAAACATATTCAGCGAGGTAGCCTCCACCACCTCAGATCAGATTTTAATGTAGTCACAACCAGGTTTAAACGTACAGGTTATGTCTCTCTCTGGGAAGATTTGATATGATTTTGCAAGTGAAGGGAATCACTGACAGTGTCGTGTGCTTCATTTATTTGCAGACTCCGATGTCTCCGACTTTCTGAAGAATGCCAACGATCCTGGAAGCCTGCTGGACACAGGGGATGGAGAGGAGGAATCAGACTCCCTCCCGGAACTCTTGCTTCCTTTTACTTGTCAACAGTGTGGCATGGTGCTGGATGATTGTGCGCAGGAGAATAGTTTGGTCAGCCAGATGTGTCCAAGGTGTGTCTTTGATAGCTTGACCCAGGAATTAGGGGAGGAGGGTGAAGAAGAGGACACGGGAGGAGGGCAGACCAGCCCAGGAAAAGTCGACAAGGTTTTCCCTTGTAAGCTATGCACTTTTGTCTCTCAGTATCCCAATCACCTGGTGAGGCACATGAAAACACATAGTGGCGAAAAGCCGTACAAATGCTCACATTGCGACTACGCTTCAGCACATCTCGACAATCTGAAGAGGCACGTCCGCATTCACACTGGCGAAAAGCCCTTCAAATGCGACCGGTGCACCTATGCCTGCGGTAACATGGCTAACCTGAAGCGACATGAACGCATCCACTCTGGCGACAAACCATTCAAATGCAACGTCTGCACTTACAGCTGCAACCAGAGCATGAATCTCAAACGTCACATGCTGAGGCACACAGGTGAGAAACCATTCAAATGTCCCCAGTGTGAGTACACCACAGGACACTGGGACAACTATAAGAGGCACCAGAAGACACATGGGTGGATGGATGAATCCCAGAAGGATTGCCAGGAGCAAAGGCAAGAGTCAGTCCTGACAGGCAGAGTGTTATAATCATGCATTAATTATTCATTTGTCAGGAAGTCTCATCAATAACTAGAAACAATATGTGTCCAAACTTCTGCTCATTCTGGGTAAAACATTGGCAGAACTTTTGGATTTAGTGACACATTTTTATCAGATTTTTATTGTGATTGTAAAGGGAAAAACCTGATTCATATGTTGCTGCATGCTTTTTTAAGTACTTGAGTTACAGTCAGGCCTGCCCAACATTGTGTGCTTGCTTCTTGCGGATATGGTAAAAACCTGCAACAAACCCATTGCATGTGTTGCAATGTTCCGCCCGACTGCCACAAATTTGCATAAAAACTCCTGGAGGCAGAGATCATGTCAGCTTGTGAGTGAACAAGGGGGATAGCAATTTGCAAAGTGCCATGAATCACTTACCTTACTCAACAGGTAATATGGAGCTTTTGAAAGGTGCCTGCCTACACACAGCACAGGTTATACTTCTGACAATGCAGCTGATGTATTGTTCCCCCTAAAGGTTTTAAATGAGTAACGTGATTGAGGCAAAGGATGAAATAAATAAAACTGCTGTTCATGTAACTCCATCGGGGGATTGGCTGCTGAGCTGTGGAATCAGAATAGAATATTGCCCCAGTTGTGAATTTTCTGCGAGGATAAAAGTTCTTGAATGCATTTCCTGTTATCATTTTCTTTTGGGGTGGAGCCTTTCCAGGAACAGTTGGCAACAATGATTTGTCATTTTGAAATAAGAAGTTTAAATATTTGACAGGAAACAAGAAAAGGAGCCAAACAGGTCGGTCAGCATTTGCAAAAGGAAAAGAAATTGGGTGAGTTAATGTCTTAAGCAACTAGGGATGGGCAATAAATGCTGGCCAGCCAGTGACGAATGAATTAAAAAAATATTTTGTTCAGAACTGTCTGAAAAAAGGTCAGACATTTGTCTTTCGATGAAATATGTTAACCTGTCTTTCCTTTGCACAGCTGCCTTGCACAGCCACACATTCAGTTCAAATGCAGTCTTAACATTTCCAGCACAATCATTTCATTCAAATAGCAGTGCAGTGACTCTTATCCCTAAGACATACTTCCTGCATGCAAATTAAATGCTCCCTTTATTGTGAACCTGATTCGAAGAGGATGATATAGTCCCTCCTTACCTTGGGGGCTGATGCTTTGTACACTGTTTAGTTGAGTATGTTATTTATTCTGTGGCCATTCACAGGCCATTTAATTTGCTTGTTTAACATTGAATTTCTCATCCACAGTAAGGGTGTGCATTACACGCTGGAATTAAAAATGTCCAGATAAAGCATTTGTTCATACAGAACCAGAGGACCTGACTGTGAAATGGTTATCAACAAAGAAACTTACAAAGTATTCAGTGAGAAAGTTGTTGCTGACCATGCTTTCTTTGCACAAGTAGAAATGCCTGCCACATAACTATACAGCCTGATGACCAAATATTGTTACAGTTTTATACCGATAAAATAGTTTAATCCACTGGACTGGCATATAACTTACAACAACTTGTATTTATATAGCACCTTTAACATCATAAAACATGCTCTGAACAAATGAAATACACCATTGTTACCACAATGATCAGCACTTAATGTACCATCACTCTGGAAATCCAGTCTTCTTTACCTTGATGAGTAAAATTCATAGCATGCTGGACCCTACCAACATCCCAAGGGTTACCATTGACCAGAAACTGAACTGAACCAGCCATATAAATATTGTGACTACAAGAAAGTCAGGTGCTGGAAATTCTGCAGTGAGTAACTCACCTCCCGAATCCTCAACAGTTGTCCACCATCTACAGGGCACAAGTCAGGAGTGTGATGGAACACTCTCCGCTTGCCTGGATGATTGCATCTCCAACACAAGAAGCTTGACACCATCCACAGCCCGCTTGATTGGCACCCTATTCACCACCTTCAACATTCATTCCCTCCACCACCAATGCACAGTGGCAGCAATGTGTAATATCTACAAGATGCACAGCAGAACTCACCAAGGATCCTTGGACAGCACTACCCAAACCTATGACCTCTACCACTGCGAAGGACAAGGGCAGCAGATGCATGGGAACATCACCTCCTGCAAGTTCCTCTCCAAGATGCTCATCATCCTGACTTGGAAATGTTTCGTTCCTTCACTGTCGCTGTGTCAAAATTCTGGACCTCCCCCCATAAGAGCATTGTGGATGTACCTACACCACATGGACTGCAGCGGTTGAAGAAGGCATCACACCATCACCTTTGGGCAATTAGGGAGGAGAAATAGAAAATGCTGCCCTCGCCAGAGATGCTCACATCCTGTGAAAGAATTTTTAAAAACTCTTGGCTACCATTAATCGGTAATTCAAGATTACACAAGCAAAGCTAGCTCTCTCCGGGGTACTCTATTATTTATTAAATATTAATTTAATATATTAAATATTATATTCACAAATGTGAAAGCAGGAATCATTATGGTGGCCCCTAAATCACAAACACCATAAACATCATTGTTAGTTTTACTTCAATGGAGGTGTAAAACGGGTGATAACACACCGGCCACACACACTACATTCAGCTCAGTAAAAATTAAATCGGGCAGGATTTATATGCAGACAGGAAGCAGAGAGTGGAAATAAACAGGTCCTTTTCAGAGAGGCAGGCAGTGATAGTGGGGTACTGCAGGGTTCAGTGCTGGGACCCCAGCTATTCACAATATACATTAATGATTTGGATGAAGGAATTGAATGCAACATCTCCAAATTTGCAGATGACACTAAGCTGGGTGGCAGTGTGTGCTGTGAGGAGGATTAGCCTGGTTTATCAGGCTGATTCCGGGGACGGCGGGACTGATGTACAAGGAGAGATTGACTAGGTTAGGGTTGTTTTCACTCGAGTTCGGACGAATGAGGGGGGGATCTCATAGAGACTTCTGAAATTCTAACAGGACGAGACAGGGTAGATGCAAGAAGGATGTTCCCAATGGTGGGGGGTGTTCAGAATCAGGGGTCACAGTCTGAGGATACAGGGTAGACCATTTAGGATGGAGGTGAGGAGACATTTCTTCACCCAAAGAGTGATGAGCCTGTGGAATTCATTACCACAGGAAGTAGTTGATGCCAAAACATTGAATGTATTCAAGAGGAGGCTGGGGATATCGCACTTGGGGCGAATGGGATCAAAGGTTCTGGGGAGAAAGCAGGATTGGGCTATTGAGTTGGATGATCAGTCATGATTGTGATAAATGGTGGAGCAAGCTCAAAGGGCGAATGGCCTCCTCCTGCTCCTATCTTCTATGTTTCTATGTGAATGGTGGCAGTTTAGGGAAAGGGGAAGTGCAATGTGATCTGGATGTCATGGTAGAACAGTCGCTGAAAGTTGGCATGCAGGTAGAGCAGGCGGTGAGGAAAGCTAATGGCATGCTGGCCTTCATAGCAAGAGAATTTGAGTATAGGAGTAAGGATGTTTTGCTGCAGTTATACAGGGCCTCGGTGAGGCCACACTTTGAGTATTGTGTGCAGTTTTGGTCTCCTAGTCTGAGGAAGGACATTCTTGTTATTGAGGGAGTTCAGCGAAGGTTCACCAGACTGATTCCTGGAATGGCAGGACTGACAAATGAAGAAAGACTGGATCAACTGGGCTTCACTGGAATTTAGAAGAATGAGAGGGGATCTTATGGAAACTTATAAAATACTTTTGGGACTGGATGGGCTGGATGCAGAAAGAATGTTCCCGATGTTGGTGAAGTCCAGAACTAGGGGTCACAGCCTAAGCATAAGGGGTAAGCCATTCAGAACTGAGATGAGGAAGAACTTCTTCAGAGAGTTGTGAACCTGTGGAATTCTCTACCACAGAAAGCTGTTGGGGCCAGTTCGTTAGATATGTTCAAGAGGGAGCTGGACGTGGACCAAGGGATATGGAGAGAAAGCAGGAATGGGATACTGAAAGTGCGTGCTCAGCCATGATCATATGGGATGGTGGTGCTGGCTCGAAGGGCTGGATGGACTACTCTTGCACCTATTTTCTATGTTTCTATAATGCTACTGTCATTGACAACTTAACACCATATGAACATTTTTTTGAGATGTTGCAGAGTCAGAAGACACAATTCAGATATTATAATTACTATGAATAATAACAATGAAAATGTCCCTGATCCAGTCCATCAGGGATTTCCCATTAGGCTGATTTATAATTAAACTATTTGGCCATGCATGCCATCTATGTTGACATTTTTTACATATGTAAGTATTGTCCTTAGAAATTTATTTCAATGTTAAATGGTTGACTTATGCTGTACACCATTGTTCACAATGGGTTCCATGGTTATCCTCGACTACCGGACAATATGATTCCTCTCTACTCTCCCAGTCCTGGGACTGTCTACTTCCATGAGTGGAATCTTGATACCTTCTTCTTTAATGTCAAGTCCAAAGATTGCACAGGTTAAAAAAAGTTTATTTATTAGTCACAAGTAAGGCTTCCATTAACACTGCAATGAAGTTACTGTGAAATTCCCCTAGTCGCCACAGTCCAGCACCTGTTCGGGTCAATGCACCTAACCAGCACGTCTTTCAGAATGTGGGAGGAAACCGGAGCACCCGGAGGAAACCCACCAGACACGGGGAGAATGTGCAAACTCCACACAGACAGTGACCTGAGCCGGAATTCAAACCCAGATCCCTGGTTCTGTGAGGCAGCACTGTTAATCACTGTGCTACCGTGCCGCCCATATAGTTTGCAGTGGCTGCAATGTGTACCATCTACAACAAGCACTGCAGGAACTCACCAAGGCTCTTTTGGCAGCACCTTTGAAACCCATGACCACTACCATCTAGAAGGACATGGGAACCCCACCACCTGGAAGTTCCCCGCCAAGTCACTCATTATCCTTACTTAGAAATATATCACTGTCCCTTCACTGTCGCTGGGTCAAAATCCTGGAAGTCCCTCCTTAACAGCACTGTGGGTGTACCTACATCACACAGACTGCAGCGGTTCAGGAAAGCAGCTCACCACCATCTTCTCAAGGGTAATTAGGAATGGGCAATAAATGCTGGCCTAGTCATCGATGGCCACATCCTGTAAATGAAAAAAACATTGCTGGCTGTGCTAGCAGTAATGGTAGCAATATCATTATATATATCTCTATTGAAGAGATTAACTCTAAATCTGCTGTCTGATTAGATAGTTTGAATGTGAGCTGTCAAATTAAATAACAGATCCAAGTTTTGATTTCCCAAACGGAGGTTTCAAAACTCAAATAATTTATTGTCACAATTGCACTGTGACCCACAATAGGTAAAACAATTGTTAAAAACACTCCTATCGACTCAACATTGTTAAAAATGAACATTCCAGAATTTCATTTACATCAAAACTGACAACTTTAATCACTAGAAGAGTCAGTAGGTGCTTTAACTTAAAATATATATAAATATTTCAAAAATACTTGTAAACTACAGGCACGTGTAAGTGACAGTCAAATTTGACAACAGGGAATATGAAGTATGGAAGGGAAATGAGATAAAAAATCATTCAACCCACTGACCCCGTTCCTTGTTGTAGGATCATAAAGCCCATTGTGCCACTGCAGTTTCCCCACAGCACTGCAAATCTTTCCTCATTGAGTATTTAGTCAATTTTCCTTTGAAAGTTGCTGTTAAATCTGCTTCCACCACTCTGTTAGGCAGTGGATTTCACAAAATAGCAACTCATTCTATTTTTTAAAATAACTCATCTCCCCTCTGGTGCTTTTGCCAATTAACTCGTCACGTTCCACTTATTGACCCTTTTTCAAAATAATTTTCTCATTGTCCCTTTAAAAAAAAAGTGGACTATTTATCGGCACAGGCTTGGAGGGCAGAAGGGCCTGTTCCTGTGCTGTACTTTTCATTATTTCAACAATGGCTTGAATTATCTCCCTTCCATTTTAAAGAAATCTGTTTTTAAAAACTTTTGTGACAAAGGATGGGCCTTCTTCTTTGAGCACTGCAGAATATTCGTGGCCACGAAGGCACAAGGAAAATATCCAAATGCTAGAAAAGGGGGTCACCAAGTTGATCCCTGAGTGAGTTATGAAGACGAGATAGAAAAGCATGAGACTCTCCAGCCTCGAAAGGTCAATGAAAGGGATTTTTGTCAAGGTATTTAAGATACCAAATGGAATAAAACAAAATATTCGTGTTGAGTACTCTTTCATAAACCATGATTGCTGGATAAGAGTAAATAGGTATAAACTGGTAAATGTTTAGGACTGATGACAGAAAAGACTTCTTCACACAGTGATTACTAAGATAGTAGAAACAAAAACAGTCAGGAGTCATGTAATCGTCAATCAGATGTATGATGGGAGAATCCTGGATTCTTTGGAAGGAGCTGAATGGTCTACCTTATCTATCCTTATCTTTGTGATTAAACCGCATTGAGTCAATTGTGTATCCGTACCAAAACTGTAAATAAGCCTAGTTATAACACTGCATGGTATAATGGATCCTTGTGAGATAACATCGTTTCTTGAATTCACCATTGTTTATGGTGCACCTCTATTCCTTGCAGTCACCCACAATGTCTTACAATGGTTTAGTGAAGTTTGATTTGCGATTAATGCTTTACATTCAGACTTTAGAAACCCAGCAATTTATTCACCGCAGTTCAAGTTATCCCTCAAGAAAGCATAACTTTTAATTTCCCAAATGAAATTTTCATATCTCTACAACACTCTCAAAGGCTTATTTATTGTAAACATACAGCTCTTGTTTCTTGTACTGTATTGTGCTGTGTATTGTACTTTGTAAGGTTTCACTAAAACAATGCACCTTGTTTGCCAAAGTCTGTCTTGTGATTGATGACCATAATGTCTCAGATACAGAGATAAAGGGATTGTTGGATAAATACTAATGAAATGGTTATGTTCCAATTTTAGAGCATTCTACTTTGAAAATGATCAAAATAAAACTTCCAACCCTTTATCCTCTAATTTATTTTTTGGTTCTTGTGTTGCAATCATTCGGGTGCTTCCCAAGTAGAAAATCCTTCTTTTCCAGCAATTATAATCTATTGTAACATTTCTATTACAAAGAACACTCTCATTGCTGAATTTCTAGTTTTGCTTGACTGCGTATTTAGGCCCATACTATGTATTCAGACATTTTCCAGATGTTCTTCACCAGGTTATGGTATTCAGGGCTCGGATGTAAGCTTTCGGGGGGCCCAGAGCAACCATGAGTGTTTAACGTGTTCTTGCATTGTCAACCACATTAGGTAAAAGGTTCCTGTTTGGATTTTTAACCCAATCTGTCAGCTTTCGCAGTCAGAACGCCACATTTGCAATTTGACATGGTGAGATTTTAACTAATGACATCTGTGATGCATGATCTACACATTGCAGCAAATTCAAGAGAATTGCAAGAATGACACCAAGCACTGTGCAGAATCTTTTTAGCCTCACAAAAGCCTTTGACTTTGTCATTCACGTAGCTTTGTAGAGTATTCTCAAATTTGTCTGACTATCCTCCACCCACTCCACAACGTCATACAAGCTATTATCATCAACCACCACAATCTCTATCTCAGTGAAAACAAGGCTGTGTCATTGCACCAACTCTCTTCTCCATTCTTCTTGCTGCAAGGTTGCACCACAGTGCCAGTACATTACCCACAGGCATGAAGATAATCTATGGTAAAGACAGGAAATAGAGTCATAGAGGTTTACAGCATGGAAACAGGCCCTTCGGCCCAACTTGTCTATGCTGCCCTTTTTTAAAACCCTAAGCTAATCCCAATTGCCCGCATGTGGCCCATATCCCTCTATACCCATCTTACCCATGTAACTGTCCAAACGCTTTTTAAAAGACAAAATTGTACCCACCTCTACCACTACCTCTGGCAGCTTGTTCCAGACACTCACCACTCAGAGAAAAAATTGCCCCTCTGGATCCTTTTGTATCTCTCCCTTCTCACCTTAAACCTATACCCTGTAGTTTTAGACTCCCCTACCTTTGGGAAAAGATATTGATTATTTAGCTGATCTGTGCCCCTCATTATTTTATAGACCTCTATAAGATCTCACCCCCCCCCCCCCCCCCCCCCTCCCCAGCCTCCTACACTCGAGAGAAAAAAGTCCCAGTCTATCCAGCCTCTCCTTATAACTCAAACCATCAAGTCCCGGTAGCATCCTAGTAAATCTTTTCTGCACTCTTTCTAGTTTAATAATATCCTTTCGATAATAGGGTGACCAGAATTGCACACAGTATTCCAAGTGTGGCCTTACCAATGTCTTGTACAACTTCAACAAGATATCCCAACTCCTGTATTCAATGTTCTGACCAATGAAACCAAACATGCCGATCGCCTTCTTCACCACGCTGTCCACTTGTGACTCCACTTTCAAGGAGCTATGAACATGTACCCCTAGATCTCTTTGTTCTGTAACTCTCCCCAACGCCCTACCATTAACTGAGTAAGTCCTGCCCTGGTTCAATCTACCAAAATGCATCACCTTTCAACCTTGACTAAGAGTCCTCGATTATCAATACGCAATGATGGTTGTGAGTCTGCTCACTCAGCATGTGTGCTCCAGGTTATTGTTGACTCCTTCTTTGGAGCATATGAGAAAAAGAGGCTTTCCAGAAACAACCAGAAAAACTAAGGTCTTCTTCCAACCAGCTCCAATAGGAAACAAAAACCCTCCCGTCGATTAAGAACAGATATCCTACAAAATGTGGACCATTTTTCATATTTTGGGAGCCACTTTTCAATGAAATTCATCCTCACCTCCCATGTACCATTCAGCCTCTGGCTAACTGAAGGGAAGAGAGTATTTGAGGACCAGGAATGCAGTTTATTGGGCAGCAGTGATCCCCATGCTCCGAAATGCTTTGGAGACTTGGTTGACCTCCTGAAGGTACCTCAATACACTGGAGAATTACCACTACCAGTGCCTTTGCAAGATCATTTAAATCTAGTGGCAAGAAAGGCAGCCCAATAGAAGTGTTCTCTCATAAGCCAAACATTCCCAGCATTGAAGTGCTAATCACTCAATCTGGGTGGGATATATATAGTTGATACCAGAACCCTGAAGCAACTGCATTACTCTGAATCTGTTGCAGCAAGAGACTCCCAGGAGGATAGCGGAAATGCTTTTGGGATGTCCTCAAATCATCACTGCAGAGGTCAGACATAGCCACTGATTCATGGTTTTTAGGACTGACGAAAATGAAAAAGGCTAATTCAGGAAAACACCAAACATATTGGGAGACTTCCTCAGGAAGATGCTGATGCGAAGTTGGGGCATTGAAGAGAGTGCGCCAACTTCCAAACAACACATCTACCCAATCCTTCAAGCACCACCTGCTATGTGTGTAGCAGATCTGCAAATCACTGCATTGGATTCATCAGCCATCTCAGAACCTGAGCTGCAGTGGAAGCAAATCATCCTTATCCCAAGGGGACTGCCTAAAATGAAGACTAATCTAGTAGCATAACCACTAAGGAATGATAGGCTAGTAAAGTTGTAACACATTGACCTAAGAGTAGTAATTCTTCTTACTGTACTGACCCAACTTTAATTTTGGTTGATACCTCTGAATGTTCACTGCTATCCCATTTGACCAATATGTTCTGATCACCACGTAACTAGATTTCATATTGTAATTAAGGCTTAGACTAGATATGACTGTAAAAATGAAAACTTTGGGGCAAAGGAGGAAAGGAGGAGGATCTAATAGGAAAATGGTCCCAAAAATAATAGAAAATTATTTTTGAAAGATTTTACTAAAAGGGTTGTTGAACTGAAGTGTAGAGCTGTCCCATTGACTAGTCAAGCAACAGATTGCAGTCACACTCAGAATCATACCTTAACAGATAATGTCCCTGACACCATTACCATCCCTGGGTATGTCCTGTCCCTGGGCGGCACAGTGGCACTGCTGCCTCACAGAGTCAGGAGCTCGTTTCTCAGCTTGAGTCACTGTTGGTGTGGAGTCTGCAGGTTTCCTCAGTGTCTGCATGGGTTTCCTGCCAAGTCCAAAAGACGTACTGGTTAGGTACATTGGCTATGCTAAATTCTCCCTCAGTGTACCCGAATAGGCGCCAGAATGTGGTGACTGGGGGATTTTCACAGTAACTTCATTAGTGTTAATATAAGCCTAATTATGGCGCTAATAAATAAACTTTAAAAGATGGTGATACTGTGTACAGTAAGGAGGGACTTGCCCTGAGAGCACTCAACTTTGACACTAGACTCCATGAGTTTTCATGGCATTAAGTCAAACATGGGCAAGGAAACCTCATTCTGATTAACACGTACCATTACCCCACAGCTGATAAATCAATACTTCACTATGTTGAATACCACTTAGAGGAAACACTGGGGAAGGCAAGGGCACAGAACATACTCTGGGTAGGGCACTTCAATGACCATCCAACCAAGAGTGGCTCTGTCGCACCACTACTGATTGAGCTGGCTGAGTCCTGAAGGACATTGATGCTAGACTGAGTCCGTTGCAGGTGATGACAGAACCAAGAAGAAAAAGGATGGGCAGCACAGTGGCAAGCATTGCTGCCTCATAGCACCAAATCATAGAAATCATAGAAACCCTACAGTACAGAAAGAGGCCATTCGGCCCATCGAGTCTGCACCGACCACAATCCCACCCAGGCCCTACTCCCATATCCCTACATATTTTACCCGCTAATCCCTCTAATCTACGCATCCCAGGACACTAAGGGGCAATTTTAGCATGGCCAATCAACCTAACCCGCACATCTTTGGACTGTGGGAGGAAACCGGAGCACCCGGAGGAAACCCACTGTGTATTGTGTCTGTGTATTGGTTCGAACAAGACCTCTTCACTGCACAGGACCTTCAACCGACAATCTACACTAGATACATCGATGACATTTTCTTCCCTTAGACTCATGGTGAACAATCACTGAAAGACCCGGGTTCAATTCCAGCCTTGGGTGATTGTGTGTGGAGTTTGCACATCCTCCCCGTGTCTGCTCCAGTTTCCTCCCACACACCTTTGGATTGTGAATTAGGTGGATTGGCCATGGTAAATAGCCCCTTAGTGTCAGGGTCACTAGCAGAGTAAATACATAGGGCTACAGGGATAGGGCCTGAGTCGGATTGTTGTCAGTGCAGGTTCAATGGGCCAAATGGCCTACTTCTGCACTGTAGGGATTCTATGAAAACCTACTTGATCTTGTCCCCACCAATCTACTGATGCATCTTTCCATGACACCAAGAAGTCTCACAACACCAAGTTAAAGTCCAACAGGTTTATTTGATAGCACAAGCTTTTGGAGTCTCGCTCCTTCAGGTGAGTGAGTTGTGTTCACAAACAGGGCATATATAGACACAAACTCAATTTACAAGATAACAGTTGGAATGTGAGTCTTTACAGGTAATCAAGTCTTAAAGGTACAGACAATGTGAGTGGAGAGAGGTTAAGCACAGATTAAAGAGATGTGTATTGTCTTTATCAATGTGTCTATTGTCTGTGTATTGGTTCGAACAAAACCTCTTCACTGCACAGGACCTTCAACCGACAATCTACACTAGATACATCGATGACATTTTCTTCCCTTGGACTCATGGTGAACAATCACTGAAACAACGCTATGACGACATCAATAAGTTCCATTCCACCATCAGACTCACCATGGACTACTCTCCGGAATCGGTTGCATTCTTGGACACACGCATCTCCATCAAGGATGGTCACCTCAGCACTTCACTATATCGCAAGCTCACGGATAATCTCACGATGCTCCACTTCTCCAGCTTCCACCCTAAACACATTAAAGAAGCCAACCCCTATGGACAAGACCTCTGGATACACAGGATTTGTTCGGATGAGGAGGATCGCAACAGAAACATCCAGACGCTGAAAGATGCCCCCATAAGAACAGGATATGGCGCTCGACTCATTGATCGACAGTTCCGACGCGCCACAATGAAAAACCGCACTGACCTCCTCAGAAGACAAACACAGGACACGGTGGACAGAGTACCCTTCGTCATCCAATACGTCCCTGGAGCGGAGAAGCTACAACATCTTTTCCAGAGCCTTCAACATATCATCGATGAAGACGAACATCTCGCCAAGGCCATCCCCACTTCTTGCCTTCAAACAACCGCACAACCTCAAACACACCATTGTCCGCAGCAAACTACCCAGCCTTCAGGAAAACAGGGACCACGACACCACATAACCCTGCCACAGCAAGCTCTGCAGGACGTGCTGGATCATCGACACGGATGCCATCATCTCACGTGAGAACACCATCCACCAGGTACACGGTACATACTCTTGCGATTCGGCCAATGTTGTCTACCCGATTGCTGCAGCAAAGGATGTCCCGAGGCATGGTACATTGGGGAGACCATGCAGACGCTATGACAACAGATGAATGAACACCGCTCAACAATCACCAGGCAGGAATGTCCTCTTCCTGTCGGGAAACACTTCAGGAGTTATGGGCATTCAACCTCTGATCTTCGGGTAAGCGTTCTCCAAGGTGGCCTTCACGACACACGACAATGCAGAATCGCTGAGCAGAAACTGATAGCCAAGTTCCGCACACGAGGACAGCCTCAACCGGGATCTTGGGTTCATGTCATACTATCTAACTCCAACGACTTGCCTGGGTTTGCAAAATCTCTAACTATCCCGGCTAGAGACAATACACATCTCTTTGACCTGTGCTTAACCCTCTCTCCTCTCACATTGTCTGTACTTTTAAGACTTGATTACCTGTAAAGACTCACATTCCAACCATTATCTTGTAAATTGAGTTTGTCTATATATGCCCTGTTTGTGAACACAACTCTTCACTCACCTGAAGGAGTAACACTCCGAAAGCTTGTGCTACTAAATAAACCTGTTGGACTTTAACCTGGTGTTGTGAGACTTCTTACTATGCTTACCCGAGTCCAACTGTAGCATCTCCACATCTTTCCATGACAGCAGGAGTGACCCACCTACAGTCCTTGGTCAGTCTTGTATGGTGGCCACTCCAGCAGTCAAAGGTCATTAGGGGTCAGTCATCTGTTTCAGGACATTGCTGCAGGTGTTTCCTCAAGGTAGTGTGTCCCAGGTTCAACTAGCAGCTGTTTCATCAATGGCCCCATCTCCATCACAAGGTCAGAAGTGGGGATGTTAACTCATGTGTGCACAATGTTCATGACTCCTGAGATACTGAAGCATCTGTATGCATATGCAGCAAGACCAGGATAATGTTCACGCTTGGGCTATGTGGAAAACAATATGTGCCAGGCAATGACCATCTACAAGAGAGAACCTAACCATCTGGCTTTGATATGCAATGGCATTATCATCACTGGATCCACACTAACACCCTGCGGGTGGGATTGCCATAGATCAGGAACTGAACTGGACTAGTCATATAAATACTGTGGCTACAGAATAGGCCAGAAGATGGGGATTCTGTGGTGCAATTCACCCAACTTTAAAAAGCCTGCCCAACATCTACAGGACACATGTTGGGAATGTGATGGAATACTCTCCACTTGCTGGATGAATGCAGCTCCAACAACACTCGAAGCTCGACAGCACCTAAGACAAAGCTGCCCATTTGATTCCACATCCACCACCAACGCACAGTAGCAGCAGTGCGTACAATCTACTAGATCATAGAAAATCATAGAAAGAGGCCACTCGGCCCATCGAATCTGCACCGACCACAATCCCACCCTCCCTACACATTTACCCACTAATCCCTCTAACCTACGCATCTCAGGACACGAAGGGCATTTTTTAGCAAAGCCAATCAACCTAGCCCGCACATCTTTGGACTGTGGGAGGAAACCGGAGCACCCGGAGAAAACCCACGCAGACACAAGGAGAATGTGCAAACTCCACACAGTGACCCAAGCCGGGAATCAAACCCAGGTCCCTGGAGCCGTGAAGCAGCAGTGTTAACCACCGTGCTACCGTGCCACCCATGTACTGCAGGAACTCACCAAGACGCCTTAAGCAGCATCTTCCAACCCAAGACCACTACCAATTAGGACAAGAGCAGCAGACACCACCACCCGCAAGTTCCCCTCCATGTCACTCTCCATCTTGGCCTGGAAATATATCACCATTCCTTCATTGTCGCTGGGTAAAAATCCTGGACCTCCCTCCCTGACACCACATGGACGACAGCGGTTCAAGAAGGAAGCTCACCATCGCCATCTTAAGGACATTTACAGATAGACAATAAACACTAGCCCAGCCCTCAATGCCCACATCATGTAAATGAATAAAAAAAACACTTAGTTTATTTATTAGTGTCACAAGTAGACTTGTGACCTTTTTAACACTGCAATGAAATTACTGTGAAAATCGCCTAGTCGCCACACTCTGGCGCCTGTTCGGATGTACTGAGGGAGAATTTCGCATGGCCAATGCACCTAACCAGCACATCTTTCAGACTTTGGGAGGAAACACACGCACATATGGGCAGAACGTGCAGACTCCGCACAGACAATGACCCAAGCTAGGAATCAAACCCGGGTCCCTGGCACTGTGAAGCAGCAGTGCTAACCGCTGTACCACCATGTCAAACGATATAGAATAGACTTTGCTGCTGGTTCAAAAGGAATTGAGCTATAGTTTTAAGTGCTGAACACCCCAAGGTACAATGTGAATTGCAGGTTTTCTTTCCTTAACTTTTGGTCGAATCTCTATGCCTGAATCCCAAATTATGAGGAAGGAGGAGCTAGCATTCAACGAAGGTAGCTGTGGGAGGATAAAACAACAGTTAAATATCTAAAAAAATACAAAACATCAAAATAGCAAAAGGTGATTATGCAAAATTTATGTTTGCCATTAGATACAGAAAAGATGATTTAAGAAGTAACCGAGCACATTTATATTATCTGAATTCTGACAATAAACCACAATGGAAATAGATTTTCCATTGGAGTTGCACGGGAACAGAAATACCACTATCAGACAGAAATTGCATGGAAACCAGTTCCACACCGATCATCTTCAGGTATTTCTGACTGTTCTTAAATGGAGGGGGAAGGCATGGTGAAGCAAAGAGCTGCCATATAACTATCACACACACGCATAAATACACATAACATATGCGAAGGACAAATTTAGATTTGTAATACTGATCCTACTTCCTTTCTGGGGTCCAAAGTTGCTAAGTTAAGGGGCTGTAACAAAAACAATCTATGAAAGGATATTTAAAAAATGCTATAAAAGCCCATTTATTTGATGAGCAAATGCCTTGGCTTTGGAAACTGACAAGAAAATTGTAAAAATCGGTCTTTTTGCTCTGAGTGTCACCTAATTAGGAGTTTGGAAATTAATGAATTAACACAAAAGTTGAGGTACTCATTAAAATTAATAGTTTTAATCAGGGTACTAACTAGGAACACATGTTTTTTACTTTGTGGATGGGCGTCTGCAATTGCTTGCAATTCCTGCATCATGTGCCTTGGGTGATCAGGATAGGCAGCGTCTCCAATGTAAAAGGATTTCATGTAAATGGGAGACACTACAGGGCCCAATGATATATTCCAGGAGGTAACTACTCCCACAAGTAGGGAGGGGTCACGATAGATGGGTGGACATCTCAGAGTGGGAAGACGCATAAAGTACAGGGTCTTTGTTGTATACACTATTCTCAAACAGGTACTGAGTAGCAGAGATTGGAAATCCTGAAGGTGTGCATCTCAATGGCACGAATGGGCAAGGGACTGTACAGGATGGAACAGCAAAGAGTAGAAAGACAGTACAATGTTCCATTGTTGGGGGACAGGCAATTCTGTAAGTTTGAGTGTCCTGTATGGTGTGCTGCCTCCCTGGTGCCACTGTAAAGATAAGAGTGCAGCATATTCTGCAGGGTGGAGCAAGCCAGAAGTTGTGTAACACATTGGCACCAACATAAAAAAGGCAGGCACTAAATGTCCTACAGTCCAGATTGTCATGAACTAGGAAATTTAAAAAGTAGAACCTCAAAGGTAGCATCTCTGGATTCCCCTCGGTTTAGCCAAGAGCTAAACCAGAATCAAGCTGGAGAAAATAGGGAGGATCAATACATAGCTGCCATACTTCAAGTTCTTGGGTCATTTGGACCAGTTTTTGGATAGAAGAGGCACCTACGCAAAATAGATGGGTTGCAGTTCAGCAGGACTGGGATCAATGTCTTCATAGGGAGGTTCACTACTGTGGTTGGGGATGGTTTAAACAAACTGGCAGGGAACTGGACACATAAGCAGAAAAGAATAAGATGCATTAAATTAATACATTGGACAGTACTAAAGAAAGTAGTGCCACAGCATTGGATGAAGGACTACAAGGAAATCACAAATATGCAAGAACCATGGAGTGGTGAGGGATTTTACTCAAATATCAAATTGTGATCATGTTAAAAGCATAAGGAGAGCTTCCTTGATCAGTATGGTCTTGACCCAACTAGAAAGGTGGCATTGCTGGATCTGATCCTGGGAAATGAGGTGAGATAAGTGTCTGTGGAACATTTGGGTCAGAGAGTGATCATTGCATTAGAAGATTTAGTTTAATAATGGAGCAGAGCACGCCAATCAAATATTGAACTTGGAAGAATGCCGATTTCAATGCGATGAGAAGGACATCAGAGACTTACAGGAGAAACTGTAACAGAACAGCATGGTGGCATAGTGGTTAGCACTGCTGCCACACAGTACGAGGGACCCAGGTTCAATTCAGCCTTGGGTGATTGTGTGCAGTTTGTACATTCACCCCATGTCTGCGTGGGTTTCCTCCAGGTGCTCCGGTTTCCTCCCACTGTCCAAAGATGTGCAGGTTAAGTGGATTGCCCGTTATAAATTGCCCCTTAGTGTCTCAAGATGTGTAGATTAGATAGTAAATGTGTGGTGTTACGGGGATAGGGTGGGGTAGAGGGCCTGGCTAAGGTACTCAGGAGTGCTGGAGCAGACTTGATGAGCCGAATGGACCGTATGCATGGTAGGAATTTTAGTATTGTATCATCAAACCTTTTGCCATCTATCTGGGTCCTCCACCTATCTCAGAATTCCTCTTGTTCTTTCTCTCCTCCCCTCCACCCCTACACACTTTCACTTGTTCAAAATTTAGTACCTTCCCAACTTTTCTCACTTCTGATCTGATGAAAGTCACGGACCTGAAACAATACTGTTGCACTCTCCACAGATGCTGTCAAATCTGCTAAGTGCTACCACTATTTTCCATTATTTTATTTCTCTTGGTTTTCTTCTTTTAAAATGCTGTTCATCTTTTCATATCAAGTTGGGATCTACAGCAAACTGTTGACTTTTATTCTTTCTACACCCCTGGCCTGGAATATTTCCAGCATTTACTGGCTGTATTTATAACCAAGATATTCATCACGAATGTGGCACTCCACATAACAAAAGAGGAATGGGAACATATGCATTGTAAAATAAAGCTTTTGTTCTGAGAATATATGTCAAGAAAAGATCTGTTATTCTGGTCAAAGTCAATTACTCTTAAAGAATGCACAAAAATAAAATCACATTATGAAAATATTTTTATTTGCATATTACACGATTCAAGCTTTTTTATACAAATTTAAGTCTGCTTATTCTTGAGACATCTGCTGGTATAGATACATACAGGAAAACAAGCTATAATACATAACTAGGCAATTAGTGTTACATTAAGGTGCATTAGCATTTATTGGATACCGAAGATTAGATAATCACAACTTTTATGCAACAAGGTCAGCCTTACAGCATTATGGCTAGACAAAGCAAGTAGTGCAATACCAGTTATTGCAACACATGATCTAAAGTATACAACCTTTCACAATTGCATCAGATGAGAAATAGAAATGGCAAGCACAAAGGAAATTGTTCAACCCTTAATATGCTGAAAACAACATAGTGTAGAAATCCATATGTAGGTTATGCATTAATCATAAAACTTTTGAATACCTAAATTCATGAGTTATAAAAATTCAGTCGACTTCAGGTTGATCAAATGCCAATATGGCCATACCAGTTCTTATAGCAAGAAATTAGAATTCTTTAAAGAGATGTATCCATCCCAGTTATCACTAAGTTAAAAAAGCCAGTTACTGCAACCATTTTATGCAACCTGCGTGAAGATATCTAATACCTGTAACTCTTTGGATATGGACTCTTGTTTTGCCCAGAGGTTTCTTTTGCATCCATCTAGTGCTGTTAAATCAACCAGAATGAAGAGTTGACACCAAGGTGCACCCCATCCCCATATAAAAAAGTTGCAATAGAAAGGATGGTATTTGAATCAGAATTATATCTGCAACAGGAGAATGATACAATAAAAGAGTTCCTGGATAAAGCTCATAACATGGCAGGCAAGATTTGCAGCTTTATTCACACTCTCCCCTTTAAGGGATATGCACTTTGACAATTGAAACTTGATCATACAGGTATACAAACATTCTGGTGAAAGGGTTTCACAATTTAATATCCATGTAATTACATTTTAAACTGCAAATAAAATGTAATTCTTGGAGTATTTTCATAATCTGACAATTGGTGTCTACGTTACATCCACAGCAATTTTATTGGTATGCTTTGAACCATCACACCAAAATATCAATAAGAGTAACTAAAAAAAGGACACTTTTAAAGTATAAACACATTAATGATGAACTTCCCATGGTTTAAAAATGAAAGCTACTTAGTTTGGAAAAGAATGTCTTCAACACCTTGCATGAGTAATACTTACATGCTACACTACTATGGAAACAATATTAAGTAGTTAAATTAGATTTGGTGCATAGCATCATTTATTAGTTTCGTTATGAACAAAGTATCCTGGATTAAAAAACTGAGCAAGCATCAAGTTCCAGTTCTGAAAAATTATAAGTTCCATTCCATTTTATTTTCCTGAAGAAAATTTCTAACAAGCATGTGATGTTGCAGGCGTAACAGACACCAAGGCAGTCAGAGAACCTGTTAGTATTTAATTTCCATCACTGTTTGAGTTATGAAGCAATGAATTCAGATGCTTTTTAATGAAAAGGCCCAAAATAATTAGCCTTGCATTTATTGATTGCTCTAAGCACAAGTTGTATCATTAAACTGTAGAAGACATTTCTTAATGAATTCACACATAGTCCTTTGAAATAAGTATTTTGAAAACAAAATCTGTCTCCCAAAAATTAAGTGGAAAATATTAAAATAAGATATCCAAATGGTAGTAGAATCATGCAGACTGTTGCAGATCAGGCTTCACAGGCAAGTAGATTGACTTAAGGTGCCATTCTGATCCTGTATTTCTGTTCATAAACGATGTATTTGATTTCACCAAATCTTTCCTGTGTTTATGGAAATTGAGAACTTCTACAGACATTTGAAAGTACAAAAATAGTTAGCTTATGCTATGGATTGCAATATAAAACATATGCTTCAATACGCAGACTATTAAAGGGACATTCCAAAGTACCTCCGAGCCACTATGCTCTTAGCTGCAAGGTCCATCAGAAGTCTGAGCGCATATCTAATTGCGCTAGATAATTGTAAATATTTCATCTAAATGAATAAAGGAAATTCAAGTCTGAATGCATTAAGCCTTATTTTGCAAAATAACTTCCAACATTATTATAAGCACGGATACAAGTCTACATTTAAGTACAGTTTGATTGCCTATGCCCTCCCACATGTATATGCTAAGAATAACCATAGAAAATACCTTATTTTACACAAGCAGATTGAATTCTATAACTAAACTGGAATGCTTGTTTGCACCTCTGTGGTGCATCAATACAATCAGGTCACCCAGAATTTAGTCCCTATAGATTATAAATGCAGCATCAAAAGTCCTGGGCCTTTCATGTAGGAATCCTACATGCAGCACTTGCAGATTTAGGACCAGCAGGTTATATAAGGCATTACTTCTGCTAAGTTTCTAAATACTAGATCATTAATATTAATAATTGTGATAAGGAAGACTGACCAATACAATCCATAATTGGTTTGCTTAAACAACCAATTCCCCAGTTTTCAAAAAAAATGGAAGCAGGCAGCTACATTAAAAAGAGTTGTGGCCAAGTGTTCAAAGGGAAAAAAAAATTGCATTTTTCAAAACTTAAATAGGAAGGATCTCTAGATTTTGGTAAAATTCGATCATCGTCCAGTTTGCAGATGACTAGAAACTGCATTCTCGTAAATGTCAGAAAGTTAATCTCTGCACCAGTGGTCGTATTTTCTATATCAGACATGAGCAAAAAAATACTATGGTTGTAAATTGCCAAAGGGGTTCTTCCACTTGTCCACTGCAATTTGGAAGAGCCACAGAAACCATGTCTTTTTGCCAGGGTTATTACAGCTATTCCTCTGATTAAAGGCAGAAATCCCATGCAAATTCAACCCAATATGTTCCCCCTAACGGAGGGGAACATTATCTGCTAGTATGGCACTAGTTCTTGGAAGAATGTGAGCGGTTGCAATCCCTCCCCACCCCATCTACCCAATTACATTTATATTATACACCCATCTCAAAGAATTGAGCTCCTATAAAGACACGCTCTATTAGCGGTCTTTGTGCTAATGGTGCTAAGGGAGAAAATTGGAAATACAACAGCATCAAGTTCTTTTTTGTGGAAACTTTTAGATACAAGTAGCACTGTTATTACCATCAGAAATTTCTATAGCAGACTGCCATTTCAGTTTTCTTTCGCGAAATCAGCAATTTTGATTAGTATGTCAGTTATATTTCATTATAAAAATTGAGATATCCCTGTTCTTCATATGTTTTCCTCTTTCCCTGCTCCATAAACCCAAAATATGGTTTAAATTGATTAAAACTGGAGCAGCAAAACCCTTGCCATGGAATTGTTAGGCAACAGCTCAGGTAATCACTGTACACATATGAAGCCTTGCGAAACATAAAATTAAAGCCATTTTAGGATGAAAAAGCAAATCCAATTAGGATAATGATCAATGGATGCTTCATTTTTAGTGTATTTTACAAGGTGCTCAAATTATTTCAGTAGCAGTCACCAGGAAACACTTGAATTATGGAGCCAATGACTATATGAAAATTTAATTACATCTCCTCCACAGAATGAATATATTTGGAAATGTCAAAACCATGGGAAAGAGGAACCTTTTGTGTTGCAGGACCAATGTATATATAAGGTTCCAACAGGAACAATTGCAATGTATGTGCAAAAAGTTTTGCAATTATAATGGTCTGGAGATGCAATGAACAATGAGTACTATGGGCGGCATGGTGACATGGTGGTTAGCACTGCTGCCTCACAGCACCAGGGACCCAGGTTCAATTCCAGCCTCGGGTGACTGTCTGTGTGGAGTTTGCACATTCGCCTCGTGTCTGTGTGGGTTTCCTCTGGGTATTCCAGTTTCCTCCCACAGTCCAGAAATGTGCAGGTTAGGTTGATTGGCCATGTTAAATTGACCCTAGTGTCAAGACGATTAGCAGGGTAAATAAGTGGGGTTACAGGAATATGGCTTGGGTGGGATTGCGGTCGATGCAGACTCAATAGGCCGAATAGCCTCCTTCTGCATTGTAGGGATTCTATACTTTAGTTGCATTTCAGCATTTTTAATTTACAACATCCATACTTTTATTTCTTTAGTATGCCTTCAGTTTAGACGAAAGGTCAAAAGTTCCACATTTGACAGTTATCCTCTCTAGTAAAGTAAGACTTGATTTTTCTATTTTTGGCACTTCCAATGTTTGACAGAACATTTCAAATCATACAAACAACTGGGATACAACTGTTACTAAAAATATTTGAGCCCAAGCCCTGGCTATTCCTACAAATTGATTCACTGAGTTGGCAGTCATTAAACATATCCAGAGATGTGCAAATTTTAAGCCAAGTGTCAAGCTAAAGTGACTTAAAAAAAAATTTAAAAGTAGTTTGAAGGTCTGAACTCTACAATTTGTAAAAGAAAAATGTTAAAGCCTTCCTCTCTCAAAAAGTGAATCTATTCTAAGTCCATTTTATGATTATTTTGTCTGATCAGATTGCAAGATTGAAAATCTTTGATAAGTGCCTTCTTTATATTATCCAGCAATTCCATTTTACTTTGCATTTAGCTCTGCAGAGTGTCAAGCACTCCTAACGCAGATATATAAAATAGGAAACTAATGCAAAAACTATAGCACTTCATTGGGAGCAGGATTTAATTAATGACATTCTTTTCTCGAAATATCACTGACTGCATAGATAATAGGTTCAGATATTTTACTGTGCTCTGAAAATAGCGACTTATGGTAGATAGTAATCAATAAAAAAAATGAAAATCGTGTCAATTTTCTGAAAACTACTGAGCACAATTCTGACCATGGTGTGCCCTAAACAGGTCTCGACCACTCACTCACCACTGTAATTAGACACATTTAGCATGACTGCGTGTCACCTTCTAGAAAAAAATAGTCTCGTCCCCTCTTCAAAATTGTGAAAACTACATTAGAACCCTGTCCTGGAAAAATAAAACTGGAAATGTCTGTAATGCAAATTGATGTCACAATAAATTCCACATTGCAACAATTTTTACGTTTGATAATATGTTTAGTGTTCCAGTTTTAGGAGCTTTAATTCTTCTTAATGTTCTGTATTTTGTTTTTTCTTCTATTAAGACGTACAATTCACAGCTACTCCTTTACCCTGCATTAATGGAGATGAATACTGCAATCATGATTTCTGGACACCATAGAGGTAGCAGAACAACACCCGATTCATGTTAAATTAAAGGCAAAATACTGTGGGAGCTGGAATCTGAAACAAAACCAGAAAAGGCTGGAAAATCTCAGCAGGTCTGATAACATCTACGGAGAGAGAATGGAGCCAACGTTTCAAAACATTGGCTCTATTCTCTCTCCACAGATGCTGTCAGACATACTGAGATTTTCCAGCCTTTTCTGTTTTTGACCAGATTTATTTTGTCTGTTGAAAATTAATCAAAATTTTACTGGTCCAACTTAATCAAAGACTTCTACTCAAGGCAACACAAGGTTAGTGAATATGGTTGTATAAGCTTCAATTATCTTTCTTTGGGCTACTTAAAATGGCTTCTGATCCTAAAGAAGTTAAAATAAAAGGCATCAAAAATTTTGGCACCAACATTACATATTGTATTTAGTTGTTTAGGAGTAGGGAAGTGGTATTTTCAAAAGATGCGGTCTAATATTTATTATGACTGATATCACTGAAGTACGGTGCCATTACCAGAGTGCTAGTATGACAGAACGAGACAGCATGAAACAGCTGTTTAACTAACAGAAGACTCTGAGGTTTTCAAAGCATATGCATTTTATTTTTCTCAGACTGCTGGACAGCCAATGACTGTTAGGGTGGTCAACAGCTGAACTATTGAGGACATTCTCAATAGATGCTGCACCTTGGTAAAAGGTGAAACATTAATTTTAGGAACAATAAAATGAACTGACTCTTTAATAACTTGCCCAACAGAATCATGTTTGTATGTGTCATGTTATGTCAATATTAGGTAGCCAAGAATCTATCCTCCAGTACCTATGCATACATAAGTTATAACTTAAAACACAACAGTATAAACAGGTTGTGTTACTGAGTAGCGATCTCAACATAATTTTCAAGACTGTAAATGTACACGTTAGAACACAATGGTGTTTCATTTAAATGATACTGCACAACTGACTCCACATCATTAATAATCTACTAGTAAGCATGGACCAAATAATTCACAATCAAAGTATGGCAAAATCAAAATTTGTTCAGTTTGGTACTACGGTTCCAAATATTAATTAAGGGATAAATAAACAGGTGCGACCCCTTTAGATCTTTCACTGGCCAACAGTACAATGCTGAGGGCTTCAGCAGAATCTAAGCACCCTGCCTACTGCATTACTCTGAATAATATTGGATCAGCATTATTGAGTTATAACAGTTCTGGTTAAGATTGTTACTGAATTGTTTTGGTTTTCCATGTACCTTGCTCTGAAGATGCAGATATTGTATAAACAGAGCTAAATTAGTGAGACCATAAGGGAAAGCATATTGACATACAAACTTGTACCAATAAGAAGGTTAAAATGTTTCAATCCTTCTTAAAAAGATATAGGATCAACACTTCATGGCCTACTCAATGAGTGAGACAGTTACTTAGGTTCAATTTCCAATCTTCTGCAGTGGAAGTAGAGACTGAGGACCAAAATTAAATCAAAGTAACTGAACAGATTTGACTTGTGCAAGTATAATGTCAGGTTACTAAAGTGGAATTGTAGATGTATTATTGCGCAGATAAACATTTAATGAGTTTATACATATGGAAATCTGATATGACACCAGGCCATAAGCATAACATACAAGTATTGCAACGAAGAGCTAACAAAGCCATTTTGATCTTGCATTGAAATTACAAGATTATATTTGAGAACCAATGTGTAGCAATCTTACCACACAATGACCACCAATGGAAGCAGGCTAAGCTTTTCTCTGCAATTTGGATTACATTTAAGTTGCCAATATGGTGCTTTACATCCAAAGAAAATCTTTAGTTTCTATGCTAGCCAGGTGCTCTGATTTGGCAACAAAGTATTTTGCGAAACCACTGCTGTAATTCTGTAAACAAGTTAGTCTCACCATTCATTTTAGGTTACAATTCATTTTAGGTATAAGACATTACAACTAGCTCCATCCTGCACTACAGTTTTCATTTATTATTTAGAAATACTGTTAAAATTAATTGATACTTTGTGTAAACATAAGTGGATCTTACGCATTTTCAAAAGAAATTTGAATCATTGTGCAAAATACTCTAGTAAACGATAATTTGGTGTTAATCATGATCATAAACAAAAGGTCATGACTCTTTAACCTTGTTGCTACTTGTGTCGCAATTCATGAGGACACCTTCGAACAGCAGTCATGGTTCAATCCTTTAGTTAGATTCTGTGCAAACTGATCAGATGCAAGTGCAAGATTTCTGCTTTGCTCCAGGCAGTCACTAGAATGGTTCATCTGACAAAACTTCACAAATCATCATCACCGATTCCCTCAAAGGCATAGTTACCATGGAAGTCATTAGCACTGATATCATTGGAGGAATTAGATGTGCCGATTCCTCGGATGCTAACGGAAGAGAGCTTACTCTGCAAGATGACAATAGATGGTAAGTATATGAACTCAATGAATAAACTGATTTAGTTGACAAACATCAGTTAAAAATATTCAATACTATTAAAATATTTTATGCCTGTAGAAGCCAATATCGAAATGTTGGCAAATTGAATGAACCAAGTAGTTAATTATTAGAGGATCGAGTGTGTAATGGATTCACACAGCGTTTTTTCATCTTTGTAATAGAGAACTTGAATATTGCTGAAAGGAGAAACATGAAGTTATTCATCTTGCACTTATCAGCTCAAACTTAGGAATGCCAAATTTCAAACGATCACAACAATTTATACCATGAGGAAAGGGATACTGGTTGGCTGAAAAGTGTCGCCATGAAGAAAGCAACGGGGAACTTGAGGCTCATACTCATGCTGGCTCTTTGAAAGACCTTACAATTTAATTCCATGTCTCAGCTTGGTCCATAAATCTGCAAACTGGGTACAAGTACATGTTCAATTGCCTTTTTAAAGTTCCTAAGGAATCGGAATCTATGATTCTTTAAGATAGTACATTAAGGCTGATCTAACCCAGTCTTAAAAATATTCAATGACCCAGCCTCCACAGCTCTCTGTGAAGATAATTCTAAAGATTAACAACCCCCAGAGAAAACAAATTCTCATCTCCATTTTAAATAGAAGAGTCCTCATTTTTAAACTGTGTCCCCTAATTCTGAGCCTCCCATAATCCACCCTGTCAAGTTCTCTCAGAAGTAAGGTTGCTTCTCATGCTTCTAAACTCCAATGGATACAGGCTCAATCTTTCCTCATAAGCTAACCTCTTCATCCCAGGAATCAGTCCTCTGAATTGCTTCTAATGGATTATATTCTTAAATAAAGAGACCAAAACTGTACACCTTGTATAGTTCTCACCTACATCCTGTGCAAAACTTTCTTACTTTTATATTTCATTCCCCTTGCAATAAATGGCAACATTCCATTTGCCTTCCTCATCACTTGCAATAACGGTACGGTAGCACAGTGGTTAGCACTGCTGCTTCACAGCTCCAGGGACCTGGGTTCGATTCCCGGTTCAGGTCATTGTCTGTGGAGTTTGCACATTCTCCTCGTGCCTGCGTGGGTTTCCTCCGGGTGCTCCGGTTTCCTCCCACAGTCCAAAGATGTGCGGGTTAGGTTGATTGGCCATGATAAAAAAAAATTGCCCCTTAGTTTCCTGAGATGCATAGGTTAGAGGGATTTGTGGATAAAATATGTAGGGATATGGGGGTAGGGCCTGGGTGGGATTGTGGTCACTGCAGACTCGATGGGCCGAATGGCCTCTTTCTGCACTGTAGGGTTCTATGATCTAACGGCATATTAATGTTTTGTGATTCATGTACCAGGACATCCAGATCCCTCAACAACTGAGGTTTGCAATGTCTCTCCATTTAAGTAACATATTCCTTTTCTATTCTTCCTGCCAAATTGGACAAGTTCACATTTTTTCCATATTATACACCATTTGCCAAATTTTACCCACTCACCTTAACCTTACTTTCATGCACCTTAACAAGATTTTAACAACCCTTTGTGAAAAAAATCATATTTCTCTTTCGTCAAATACATTAAATCTGTGACCTCCAGTAACCAACTCACTTACCAGATCAAACAGTTTCACCCTGCTTGTTCTATCAAAACTGCTGAATTTTGAATCTCTCTATTAAGGTTCCATAGCTTTCTTTGTTCTGAGAAAAATCCCAGCTTCAATCTCTTCATCCCAACAAATCATATCTGTATCCCTCCGTGGCTTGATATCCGTTCAAAACAATGGTGCCCAGAATTGTCTATTTTTTCTTCTTATGCAGTTACTAAAGATCAAGGATGGGCTGCTTCCACTGCAGTTTAACGGGTTTAGAAGCGGCTGTTAAGTTCAATGTATAATCTGCAGACTGCCAAATGTGGAGCAACGGTACTTGAAAGGTAGATGGGTTGTTTGGGGGTTTGTGCGCTCCATCCGATACTTCAACTTCTCTGCATATTCACAAAGTCTCTATTTTTAATTAGTGCCTCCCCAAATAAGCCTTCTCCATTTTGGTCAGTCACAAGCCAGGGTCTCAGAGGAGTTCTTGGACTCCTTCAGGGACACTCAGGATATCCCTAAAGCATTTCTGCTCTGCTCCTGGGAGTCTCCTGCCACAACCGAGTCCAGAGTAGAGCAGCTGCTTCAGGAGTCAGGCATTCATAAACAGCTGGTTTTAAGTGATCAAACTGGTTTGGGAGAGGATGCTGCTGTTGCACTACCTTTCTTGCCACCAGATTTGGAGGATCTTCTGCAGGCACGGCTGGTGGTATTTCTCCAGTGCTTTGAAATGCCAGCTGTAGGTCATCCAAGTCTCTGAAGTAGCGAAGAGTTTTGGGGGGATCACTGCTGTCTTGTAAACCATGACCTGTGTTTCAGTTTTGAGATTCCAGATTGAACACAATACTTCAGCTGAGGTCTAACTGGTGTTTTGTAAAGGTTTAGCATAACTTCTGTATTTAATGTCCCTATTTACAAAGCCAAGTTACACATGCTTGCTTAACCAGCTTCTCTTATCACCTTGAAAGAGTTCTGTACTCCAAGGTCAATATGACACCAGACGCCACAAAATTGTACTTTAAATTATGCTGCCTTTCAATGTTGTTCTTCCAAAAGTGAATAACTTCACACATCCATGTTAGACGGCATCTGCCACTTATCTACCCATTTCACCAGTGCCTGCTACTATCTTGCCTACTATTTACTACATTGCCAAGTTTTGCATCACCCATAAACTTTGAAAGTATACTTTTAATTCCTCAGTCTAGGCCAATTATAAATATGAAAGCAATGGTCCCAATACTGACCCTATTCCATATTTCCTCCAGTCAGCAACATTCATTCCCTATTTCTGGTCCTATCACTTTGACAATTACACAGTAAGTAGTCTCAACACCAAGTTGAAGTCCAACAGGTTTATTTGGTAGCACGAGCTTTCGGAGCTTTGCCTCTATCAGGTGAGTGACATATTTTGACAATTACGTATGCAAGTTAATTTAATTCACAAAGACACAAAACGTGATAATTAAATTGTTTTGTAAGTCTGTAGACACAACATTTATACAGTACCTCTGTTACTTTAAGTAACAATCAGGTCTGTCAGGCATGATTTGTCTTTAATAAATCCATTTTAGCAGTCCCTTAACTCATGCTTCTCCAAGCAAGAATAAATTTTGCCCTTGACAATGGTCTCTAGTAGTTTTCCCAACACTGATGGGTATTAATGTGGAAAAATTGTCCATTAGCCTGCTTCTGATTTTTCACCTTCAGTCTTCAGTGATATTCTCAATAGATGTAATGTGGAAGAGTACAGAATGATTCTGTTGAGAACCTACTCATCCACAGGAGGAAAATCTACAGTTTGAAACTTAACAGAAATAAATGTGATCCATCACACCTGCACCTCAATAGGTTTGCCCTTTTGATACTCACCATTTGCATTATAGTCAAGTCACATAGAGAATAAATGCACGTTAATAATGATTCATATCAATCTATGCACTTTTCTAGAATGCAGCAACTACACAGGTGATTACTTACAGTTCTGAGAAAATTATTTAGGTATCAGATCATGATCTAACCAAAACAACACAAAAAAAGTTTAAAAATGTAAAATTCTAATTATAAAGTAGTTTGAATAGTTTTACTCACTGACAGCTTGACAATTGGTTCTCTGTTTGAATCAGGAGAATCCTAGAGAAACATAAAGTTGTTAAGACTATGAGAACTTGAAGTGCTGCATCTATTAATTTATTTTTGAACAAAGTGCAGCACTACTGAATTCACAGTTTACTTCACGGAAATACGAAATGACCAGGCAATGTTATTTCTGACATACAATTACATCTTTGTCAATTACACCCCACCCTCACCATATAAATTTTGTCCTTTTTTTGTCTTCAGCTCTGACGAAGAGTCATCCAGACTCGAAACACGAGCTCTACTCTCTCTCCACAAATGCTGCCAGACCTGCTGAGATTTTTCAGCATTTTCTGTTTTGAATTTACAATCTATATTCACTTGAATGTAGGGACCGAGTGTATTATAACTAAACTTGTGGACAATACAAGGATAGGTAGAAAAGCAAGCTGTGAGGAGGATACAATGCCTACAAATGGATATAGATAATCACTGAGTCGACAAAAATCTGGCAGATGCGGGAAAATTAGTTTTCCACCTCGATGTGAATAGGAAATCAGAATGTCATTTATAGAGTCAGAGAGTCATAGAGGTTTACAGCATGGAAACAGGCCCATCGGCCCAACTTGTTCATGCCGCCCTTTTTTTTTTTAAAAAAGCCCCAAAGCTAATCAATTGTCTGCATTTGGCCCATATCCCTCTATACCCATCGTACCCATGTAACTATCTAAATGCTTTTTAAAAGGCAAAATTGTACCCGCCTCTACTACTACCTCTGGCAGCTTGTTCCAGACACTCACCACCCTCCGTGAAAAAATTGCCCCTCTGGACACTTTTGTATCTCTCCCCTCTCGCCTTAAACCTATGCCCTGTAGTTTTAGAATCCCCTACCTTTGGGAAAAGATATTGACTATCTACCTTGTCTATGCCCCTCATTATTTTATAGACCTCTAAGGCCACCGCTCAGCCTCCTACGCTCCAGAGAAAAAAGTCCCAGTCTATCCAGCCTCTCCTTATAGCTCAATCCATCAAATCCCAGTAGCATCCTAGTAAATCTTTTCTGCACTCTTTCTAGTTTAATAATATCCTTTCTATAATAGGGTGACCAGAATTGCACACAGTATTCCAAGTGTGGCCTTACCAATGTCTTGTACAACTTCAACAAGACGTCCCAATTCCTGTATTCAATGTTCTGACCGATGAAACCAAGCATGCTGAATGCCTTCTTCACCACTCTGTCCACCTGTGATTCCACTTTCAAGGAGCTATGAACATGTACCCCGAGATCTCTTTGTTCTGTAACTCTCCCCAACGCCCTACCATTAACTGAGTAAGTCCTGCCCTGGTTCAATCTACCAAAATGCATCACCTCGCATTTGTCTAAATTAAACTCCATCTGCCATTCGTCAGCCCACTGGCCCAATTGATCAAGATCCCATTGCAATTGGAGATAACTTTCTTCATTGTCCACTATGCCACCAATCTTGGTGTCATCTGCAAACTTACTAACCATGTCCCCTATAGTCTCAGCCAAATCATTAATATAAATGACAAATAACAGTGAGCCCAGCACTGATCCCTGAGGCACACCGCTGGTCACAGGCCTCCAGTTTGAAAAACAACTCTCTACAACCACCCTCTGGCTTCAGTCAAGAAGCCAATTTTGTATCCATTTAGATACCTCACCCTGGATCCCGTGAGATTTAACTTTATGCAACAACCTACCATGCGGTACCTTGTCAAAGGCCTTGCTAAAGTCCATGTAGACAACATCAACTGCACTACCCTCATCTACCTTCCTGGTTACCCCTTCAAAAAACTCAATCAAATTTGAGAGACATGATTTTCCACACAAAGCCATGCTGACTGTCCCTTATCAGTCCATGCATCTTTAAATGCCTGTAGATCCTGTCTCTCAAAATACCTTCCAACAATTTACCCACCACAGATGTGAGGCTCACTAGCCTGTTGTTTCCAGGCTTTTCCCTGCAGCCTTTTTTAAACAAAGGCACAACATTTGCCACTCTCCAATCTTCAGGCACCTCAACTGTGACAATCGATGATTCAAATATCTTGGCTAGGGGACCCGCAATTTCCTCCCTAGCCTCCCACATCAGGTCCCGGGGATTTATCTACCTTGATGCGCTTTAAGACTTCCAGCACCACTTCCTCTGTAATATGTACACTCCTCAAGACATCACTATTTATTTCCCCAAGTTCCCTAACATCCATGCTTTTTTCAACAGTAAATACTGATGAGAAATATTCATTTAGGATCTCACTCATCTCTTGTGGATCCGCACATAGGTCCATTCAAATGGAGAGACTACAGAATGCTGTGGTACAGTGAGATGCGAGTGTCCTTGTATGCAAATCACAAAGTTAGCATGCAAGTCCAGCAAGTTATAAGGAAGGCAATTGGAATGTTGGGCATTATTGTAAGGAGGGTGGAGTCTAAAAGTAGGGAAGTCATGTTACAGCTGCACAGCGGGCATTGATGAAATCACACCTGAAGTACTGAATGCAGCTTGTTCTCCTCAATTAAGAAAGAATATCCTTGCATTGAAGGCAGAGAAGATGCTGTTGCACTGGAGCTCAGAGAAAACTTACTCGGTTTGATTCCTGGGATGAGGGGATTGTTTTTGAGGAAAGGTTGAGCTAACTGGGCCTATACTCTTTGGAGTTAAGAAGAATGAGAAATAATGCGACTGAAATATAAAGATTCTGAGAGGGCTTGATAGGTAGATGTCGAGAGGATGCTTTCCCTTTCTTGGGGAATATAGAAAGAGGGGTCTCCCATTTAAGATGAAGGAAAAATTTCTTCTCTAAGGGCCATTAATCTTTGGAGTTTACTACCCAAAGAACAATGGACACGGTCATTGAATATAATCAAGGCAGAGTTAGACAGTCTCTTGATCTACGAGGGAGTCAAAATGTTGAGGTGGCAGGCAGGAAAGTGGAATTAAAGCCACAGTCTTACCAAATGGTGGAGCAAACTAGAGTGGCCAAATGACCTACATCTGCCCCTATTTCTTCTGCCCCTCAGTGACATCAGCCAAAATCACAACACAATTTTCATATAGATGCTGACAATATCTTAATTCTTCCACTACTGCTAAATTAACAAGCTGGTTATTTTTATATTCGGTACTGTAGCAGCAGAAGTTTCTCTATGTTAGGCGGACAGAAGACATCAGCTTTGGCCCCAGCTGCAAAGTACATCCGAGTCACTGATACCTTCCTTCTCCCTGGCAATGGTCCATGTATTGATTGCTCGCAAGCTTTATGTTGTCTTTGACCTCAAGATGTGCTTCTGACCACATACTTGCCATCATTAAGGCTATCTATTTTTAGCTCTAATATTGGCCGTCCCGTTTCAACTCAGCTGCTGCCAGAATCCTCATTCATGCCTTTGTGACTTCTAAACTCGACTAAAGCTATTTCTTCATAAAGGATTTCTTAATAAAGCTTTGACAAAGGGTCATCTGGACTCAACGTCAGCTCTTTTTACTCCTTACAGATGCTGCCACACATGCTGAGATTTTCCAGTCGGGAGGGAGTCGCCCTGGGAGTCCTTAACATCAACCCCATGAAGTCAGGTTAAACATGGGCAAGGAAATCTCTTACTGGTTACCATGTACCGTCCTCCTTCGACTGATGAGTCAGTATTCTTCCATGTTGAACAACACTTGGATGAAGCACTGAGGTGGCAAGGGCGCAAAATGTACTCTGGGTGGAGGATTTCAATGTCCACCACCAAGAGTGGCTCGACAGCAGCACTACTGATCGAGCTGGTCGGGTCCTAACTGTTAGACTGGGTCTGCAGCAGGGGTGAAGGAACCACCAAGAGGAAATAACATACTTGACCTCATCCTTACCAATCTGCCGGCTGCAGATGCATCTGGCCATGATAGTATCGGTATGAGTGACCATCCCACAGTTCTTGTGGAGATGAAGTCCCACCTTCACATTGAGAATAACCTCAATCATGTTATGCGGCACTATCACCGTGCTAAATGGGACAGACTTCGAACCAATTGAGCAACTCAAGACTGGACATCCATGAGGCGCTGTGGGCCATCAACAGCAGCAGAATTGTACTCCAGCACAATCTGTAACCTCATGGCCCGGCATATCCCCCACTCAACCATTACCATCAAACCAGGGGATCAACCCTGGTTCAATGGAGAGTGCAGGAGGGCATGCCAGGAGCAACACCAGGCATACCGAAAAATGGATGTGTCAACCTGGTGAAGCTACAAAACAAGACTACTTGCATGCCAAACGGCAAAAAACAAAGAACAAAGAACAATACAGCACAGGAACAGGCCCTTCGGCCCTCCAAGCCCGCGCCGCTCCCCGGTCCAGGATTGAATCCTGAATCCAGGATCCCCGCCCAATTTTCCAGCCTATCTACATACCAATATCCTATCCACCGAGCTGTCCCTCACAGCTACGATGCTTTGTTCATTACAACCTATTAACTCACCCCCACCCCCCCATTCCAGACCATGTGATCTCCAGGGAGAGGCGAAAACCCAGAGTGAAAAACCCCAGGGCCAATATGGGGAAAAAAAAATCTGGGAAATTCCTCTCCGACCCCCTGAGGCGATCGAAACGAGTCCAGCAAGTGATAGACAGAGCTAAGCAATCTCACAACCAATGGATCAGATCTAAGCTCTGTAGTCCTTCCACATCCTGTTGTGAATGGTGGTGGACAAGCAGCACCTGCTCAGCAATGCCCAGTTTGGGTTTTGCCAGGGTCACTCAGCTCCTGATCTCATTACAGCCTTGGTTCAAACATGGACAAAAGAGCTGAATTCTAGAGGTGAGAGTGACAGCCCTTGACATCAAGACTGCATTCGACCAAGTGTGGCATCAAGGAACCCTTGCAAAACTGGAATCAATGAGTATCAGGGGGCAAACTCTCCGCTGGTTGGAGTCATACCTGGTACACAGGAAGATGGTTATGGAGGGTCAGTCATCTCAGCTCCAGGACATCTCTACAGGAGTCCCTCAGGCTAGTGTCCTAGGCCCAACAATCTTCAGCTGCTTCATCAATGACCTTCCCTCCGTCATAAGTTCAGAAGTGGGGATGTTCGCCAATGATTGCACAATGTTCAGCACCTTTTGCGACGTCTCAGATACTGAAGCAGTCCATGTTTAAATGCAACAAGATCTGGACAATATCCAGGCTTGGGCTGACAAGTGGCAAGTAACATTCGCACCACACAAATGCCAGGCAATGACCATCACCAATATGAGACGCTCTAACCACCTCCCCTTGACATTCAATGGTGTAACCATCACTGAATCCTTCATTGTTAACATCCTTGGGGTTGACATTGACCAGAAATTTAACTGAACTCACCACATAAACACAGTGGCTACAAGAGCAGGTCAGAGACTAGGAATACTGCGGTGAGCAATTCACCTCCTGACTCCCCAAAGCCCATCCACCATCTACAGGGCACAAGTCAGGAGTATGATGGAATACTCCCCACTTAGCTGGATGGGTGCAGCTCCAACACTCAAGAAGCTTGACACCATCCAGGACAAAGCAGCCCGCTTGATTGGCGCCACATCTACAAACATTCAATCCCTCCACCACCGACGCTCAGTAGCAGCACTGTGTACTATCTACAAGATGCACTGCTGCAATTCACCAAAGATCCTTAGACAGTACCTTCCAACCCCACGACCACTTCCATCTAGAAGGACAAGGGCAGCAGATAAATGGGAACACCAAGCCACTCACCATCCTGACTTGGAAATATATCGCCGTTCCTTCGTAGTTGCTGGGTCAAAATCCTGGCATTCCCTCCCTAACGGCATTGTGGGTCAACGCACAGAACATGGACTGCAGCGATATACAAGTATCAATAAGTAAGAAGTCTTACAACACCAGGTTAAAGTCCTACAACACCAGGTTAAAGTCCAACAGGTTTATTTGGTAGCAAAAGCCACTAGCTTTCGGAGCGCTGCTCCAGCATCAGTCCAATACCGGCATCTCCACATCGTGATTCAATAAGGCAGCCTACCAGCACCTTCTCAAGGGTAACTAGGGATGGGCAATAAATGCTGGCCAGCCAGCAACGCCCATGTCCCACGAATGAAAAAAGAAACGTGTCAAACGCCTTGCTAAAATCCATCTACACAATATCCACTGCATTGTTATCACTTCCTTGTCACTTCCTCAAAGAATTCAATCAAACTTGAAATCTATGTTGACCACCTCTGACTATTGCATGCAGTTAGTCCTCTCAGGATTGATTCTAATTTGCCCACCATCAAAGTAAGACGAGCTGGCCTATAATTGTTTGTCATTTCCTTTTAAACAAATGGAACCATGTTTGTATTTCTCCAGTCCTCTGGTACCACCCCTGTTTCTAATGAGGATTGGAAAATCATCCTTAGAGCAGCTGCTATCCCCTCCCTAACCACCTTTAGCAATCTCAGAAACAATCCATCTGGCCCTGGCGACTTATCAACTTTCAAGGATTCCAACCCTTTGAGTGCTTCCACTCTTATGATTTATCCCGTCCAATATCTCTCAATGTTCTTCCAGGACTACATCTGCATCAGCATTCCTTTGTAAACATGGAGACAAAATATTTATTTAGAACCCTTTCCACATCCTCTGCATCTACACACATGTTCCCGTCTTCATCTCTGACAGGTCCAACTTTTTCCTTAACGAACTGTTTACCATTAATATATTGGTAAAATATCTTTGGGTTTTCTTTTAAGTTGACTTGCCAATCTTTTTTCCATGTCCTCTCATGCCCTCCGATTTCCTCATTTCCTTTTTGACTTTGTTTCTGCACTTCTTATATTTGTGTAGGCTATTTGCAGTGTTTAGTTCTTTGTGTCTATTGTATATTTTCTTTTTGTGTTTGATGTTCCTCTGGACAACCAGGGAAAGGTAGGGGCTAGATTTGGCAGTACCACTCGTATTTTTGGAGGGGACATGTCTACTTTGTAGATGTAGGATCTCACTTTTTAGTGCTTTCTGCTGATGTATCCTTTAGCAGTGCTGTCTAGTCCACCTCACTCAAGTCCCTTCTCATTCCTGCAAAATTTTCCTTCTCCTCGTTCAACATTTTTACTCCCGCTTTATATCTGTCCTTTTCATGATAATGCTAAATCTAACATTGCGATCACTATCCCTGATATGGTTGCCAATTATCACTTCACCCACTTACCCTTCTCTCTTCCCCAAGATGAGGTCTAGAATTTCATCTCCTCATTGGGATCGTCACTAATTGGTTGAAACAATATTTCCTAAACCTATTGCATGAATTTTTCTCCCTCAGTGACCCTTATATTGGTTGAATCCCAGTTGATATTGGGATAGTTAACATTTCCTACTGTTATTACCCTCTTGTTCTTACAGGCAGAAATTTGCCTACGTATTTATTTTTCTAACTCTCTTTCGCTATTTGAGGGTGTGAGCGTATTCACAGTAGTGAGACTGCCCCTTTTTTATTTCTAAGCTCAACCCATAAAGCCTCGTTTGTTGATCCATTTAGTAAATCATCGCTTTCTCACAATTGGAATTGATTCTTCAATGGTTAGTGCCACTCCCTCCTTTTTTATTTCCGACTTGATCATGTGATAGACTATAATCAGGAATATTGAGCAAACTGCCAGAAATTTTCCTTATAAAGGAAGAGAACATTCTTAGCGCAACAGTATGGTTCTGGCAGTAGCAGCTTGCGGATTACCTGGATCTGATTGGAGTTTTTTTCAAGTTGGGGAATTGGGTTAACATCTGGCTGCTGCAGGGCTCACACTGGAACCTGGTGGTGAATAGTGGCCTGAGCAGCATTCCCAAGTAACTGCATCCAGTGTCTTCACTAGCCGCAGGATGTTGCCACCCATATCCACATAGGCCATCTCAAGAGCATGGTTGTACACCTGGCTGAGGTTGAAGCCCTCCATGGGAGTGGGGTGGAGACAAGCTGGAGGCAGTGACTTGGCTGAGTGAGCAGGAAGTTAACATGAGGTCAACAGGAGGTCAGACACCTACTAGAGGGCTACTGAATAAAGTGTGATGGTCATGTGGCTCAGCCAGCTTTTGGAGGACAGGGATATCATCAGCCTGGTGAATTGGTAGCTCACCATGCACTGTACAGTGTTTTACAAAAATTCAGGTAGTTGTGAAAGTTGAAAGCATTGTAACTAAATTCTGGCATTCTTGGTAATGCATTCAAAGTAATAATTTAATTCAAAGTAATCAACTGGATTAAATATAAAATCGAGGTCATGGCCAATAATACTATCCGGAAGAGTTCCACATTTTAACAACTGCTCCAAGATGAAAACATGTTCTTACAACACACTAAACAGTGTTATCTTTCTTCTAACTCGCTCCTCGATGGTCTCCTGCATCAACCCTCCGTAATCTTGATGTCATTCAAAAATTCTGCTGCTGTGTCCTTACTCGCACAAAATCCTATTAATCACATCCACCCTTATCCTCTTTGATCTACATCGGCTCCCAGTTAAGCAAAGCCTCAACATTAAAATTCTCACCCTTGTTTTCAAACCCCTCTATGGATTCATCCTCTCCGGCTTCCAGCCTCCTTGATATTTGCATTCCTCTAATTCAGACTTGAGCATCCTCGATTTTAATTGCTCCATCACTAGTGGCTGTGCCTTCAGCTGTCAAAGTCCTAAAGCTCTGTAATTCCTTTCCTAAACCTCCACCTCATTTCGCTTCATGATGCTGCTTAAAAACTACCTCCTTTATCAACCCTTTGGCCATTTGCCCAATATCTCCTTATGCGACTCAGTGTCAAACTTTGCTTCATAATGCTCCTGGGAAGCGCCTTGATTATTTTAGTACATTTGATACAATATGAAAATACAGAGTTATTAATCACCTGGGATATAAGATGATTTAAACACAAATATTTTATAGCATTAAGAACTATGATTTACAGATAACTGTTAAGTGTTGATAGTTTCATAGCAACAGATTGTATTTGGGAGGATGGGAAAAAAGGTAAGGAGCACTTGAGATTTAAAACAAAAATATTAGCAATTGGGAAAAATGCTATATTTAATTTTCAAATTAAAGGTTGGACTTAACTGAGCGGTTTTTGATTAATATAATACAGGAAGGGGCACTGTATGCACATAACATGGGACAAGAGTTACACTATCACAATAAAAAGCCCCACTTGTGCTATTGGCTTTTTGCATTGCAGATCAATGTGCTCCAAAATTTGTAGATCCCAGGACAACCATGTACCATTTTATCCTTCAGTGGACATGATAACCAAGCCACTGTTTCTACCTATCTTACTCAAGAAGAAACAAAGTGGCAAGGTAAAATGTTCTAACCAGAAGTGGAGGGGATTTCACAGCTTGCTGGCTGTCTGACCGACGTAATGCACCATTCATACGTTTCTTCAGCATCTACAGGTTGAAGAAAAATTATTAGAAATGCAAATGCATGTTCATCCTGATGGAACACTCTCCACTTGTCTTGATAGGTGGAGCCAAACACAGTAAACTCAACATTCAAGCAAGTCACTGATTTGACTGGCACCCCAAGGAAACAGAAAATAGTTAATGGATGTTTTTCAGGAGCTCCCCAGAGGCCAGGGTTAGAATCTCTGCTCTTCCTGATATAGATTAATGAGGCAGACCTTGGTGCATAGCAGGTTTGTTCAACTTGCAGTCTGAGGGTACATGCAGGGTATAATTCTAAACGGGGTGCAAGAGCAGTGGGACTTGGGTGTATATGAAAGTGTTATGACAGGTTGAAAGAGTATCCTAGACTTTATTAATAATGGCAGAGCCCAAAAAAGGGCTATAAAGTACAAAAACAAGCATGGTATAGAATAATGGTTCAACTCAACTGGAGCAGTGTGTCCAGTCCTAGGTGCTAGACTTTAGGAAGAATGGAGAGAAGGTTCACAAGAATGGTTCCAGGGATGAGGAACTTCAGTTACATAAATAGATTGGAGAAGTTGGGACTGCTTTCCTTGGAGACGAAAAGGTCGAGAGATTTGGCAGCTGTATTCAAAATCACGAGGGAGTCTGGACAGAGTATATAGGAAAAAAATGATTGTATTAGTGAAAGAATTGAGCGTGAGGACACAAATTTAAAGTGACTGGGAAAAGAAGCAATGGCGACATGAGAAAAACGTTTTCACACGGTATGTGTGGGGTTGAGGCAGTTTCAATCGAGACGAAAATGGATTCCATCTGAAAAAGAATGTACAGAGCCATGGGGAGAAGCACTAGGTGAATTGCTCCTTCGGGAAGTTAATACATACATTATGGGCCAAATAGAACTCCTTTCTGTGTTATAACTATTCTGTGATCTACCATGTTAGAACATAAGAACTAGGAGCAGGAGTAGGCCATCTGGCCCCTCGAGCCTGCTCCGCCATTCAACAAGATCATGGCTGATCTTTTTGTGGACTCAGCTCCACTTACCCGCCCACTCACCACAACCCTTAATTCCTTTACTGTTCAAAAATTTATCTATCCTTGCCTTAAAAACATTCAATGAGGTCTTTAAACCATCTACTCCCTCTACCACTGGTGTATCTACCTACAGGATGCACTGATTGACCTATATGGTTTCTTTAGCACCACTTCCCAAACATGCAACCTCTATCATTGAAGAACAAGTGTTTCAGGTGCGTGGAAATACCATCGCCCCCAAGTTGCACATAATTCCTTCATCATTGCTGGGTCAAATCCCAAACTCTTAAGAGTACCTTCATCATACAAACTTAGAGGCACAGACAGGTGGTTCTGTGGGCACGAACGAGACTCCAGGATGGTAATCTGCCTCCCTGGTGCCGGGGTCCTGGATGTCTCTGAGCGGGTAGGAAGCATCCTAAAAGGGGCGGGTAACCAGACAGACGTCATTGTCCACATTGGTGCAAATGACGTAGGCAAAAAGAGCAGGGAGGTCCTGCGAGAGCAATTCAGGGAGTTGGGTAGTAGGCTAAAAAGCAGGGCCTCTAGGGTAGCGATCTCTGGACTACTCCCAGTGCCACGTGCTAGTGAGGCTAGGAACAGGGAGATTGTACAGCTGAACGCGTGGCTAAAGGACTGGTGCAGGAGGGAGGGTTTCAAATTAATGGATCACTGGGAAGTCTTCAAGAGAGGATGGCACCTATACAAGGAGGACAGGTTACACCTAAACTGGAGGGGCACGAATATCCTAGCTGGGAGTTTTGCGAGTGCGGTTCGGGTGGGTTTAAACTAATGTGGCAGGTGGTGGGGATCAGAACAGTAGGTAAATAAACATTGAGGCTGGGGCCAAGACAAAGCTATCTAAGAGGAAGAGCATCCTGGGGAAGGATGCCCTCAGTGGGCCTGGAGGTCTGGAGTGCATCAGCTTCAATGCAAGGAGCGTCACGGGCAAGACAGACTAGCTTAGAGTCTTAATGCTTGCGCGGAACTTGGATGTGGTTGCAGTGACAGAGACTTGGTTAAAAGGACAGGGCTGGCAGCTGAATATTCTGGGGTATAAGTGTTTTAGGCGAGACAGAGAAGGGGCTAGGAGAGGTGGGGGAGTAGCAATGCTGGTTAGGGAGCATATTACAGCGGTACAGAGCGTGGACAATATGGAAGGGTCAGGTAACGAGTCACTGTGGGTGGAGCTCAGAAACAGGAAGGGCGCAGTCACTATGCTGGGGGTATACTACAGGCCTCCCAATAGCCCACGGGAAGTTGAGGAACGGATATGTAAGGAGATTCTGGACAGGTGCAGAAAAAATAGGGTTGTTGTAGTGGGAGACTTTAATTTCCCTCACATAGACTGGAAATCGCTTAGGGCTGGGGGCCTGGACAGGGAAGAATTTATAAAATGCGTACAGGAAGGTTCTTTGGAACAATATGTTGACAGTCCAACTAGAGAGGGAGCTATACTGGACCTAGTACTGGGGAATGAGCCCGGTCAGGTCATCAAAGTTTCAGTAGGGGAACATGTGGCAAATAGTGACCACAATTCTGTAAACTTTAGAATAGTAATGGAAAAAGATGAGTGTTGTCCTATGGGTAAGGTGCTGAATTGGGGGAAGGCTAACTACAGCCGGATTAGGCAGGATTTGGTGGCTGTTGATTGGGAGAGGCTGTTCGAGGGTAAATCCACATCTGGCATGTGGGAGTCTTTTAAGGAGCAGTTGATAGGACTGCAGGACAGGCATGTGCCTGTAAAGAGGAAGGATAGGAAAGGTAGGATTCGGGAGCTGTGGATAACCAGTGAAATTATGGGTCTAATCAAAAAGAAAAACGAGACATACATGAGGTCCAGGCAGCTAAAAACAGATGGAGCACTGGAGGGATACAGAGAAAGTAGAAAAGAACTCAAACAGGGAGTTAGAAGGGCAAAAAGGGGTCACGAAATGTCCTTGGCAGACAGGATTAAGGAGAATCCCAAGGCATTTTATACATACGTTAGGAACAAGAGGGTTGTTAGGGAAAGAATCGGACCTCTCAGGGACAGAGGGGGGGAATTATGCTTAGAACCAAAGGAAGTAGGTGAGATCCTAAACGAATACTTTGCATCAGTATTCACAAAGGAGAGGGACATGTTGACTGGTAGTGTTTCAGAGAGATGTGTTGACCCGTTAGAAAAAATCTCAATTACAAGGAAGTGTTAGGTTTTTTAAGAAAACATCAAGACAGACAAATCCCCAGGGCCAGATGGCATCTATCCTAGACTCCTCAGGGAGGCAAGAGATGAAATTGCTGGGCCTCTAACAGAAATCTTTGTCTCTTCACTGGACACAGGTGAGGTCCCAGAGGATTGGAGGATAGCAAATGTGGTCCCGTTATTTAAGAAGGGTAGCAAGGATAACCCGGGTAATTATAGGCCGGTGAATTTGATGTCCGTGGTAGGGAAATTGTTGGAGAAGATTCTTAGAGATAGGATGTATGTGCATTTAGAACTGAATAATCTCATTAGCAATAGACAGCATGGTTTTGTACGAGGGAGGTCATGCCTCACAAATTTGGTTGAGTTTTTTGTGGTGGTGACAAAAACGATTGACGAGGGAAGGGCCGTGGATGTCGTCTATATGGATTTTAGTAAAGCGTTTGACAAGGTCCCTCATGGCAGACTGGTGCAAAAGGTTAAATCTCACGGGATAAAAGCTGAGCTAGCTAGATGGGTGGAGAACTGGCTTAGCCATAGAAGACAGAGGGTAACAGTGGAGGGGTCTTTTTCTGGTTGGAGGTCTGTGACAAGTGGAGTTCCGCAGGGCTCTGTACTGGGACCTCTGCTGTTTGTAGAAAAATGATTTGGAGGAAGATGTAGCTGGTGTGATCAGTAAGTTTGCGGACGACACAAAGATTGCTGGAGTTGCGGAAAGTGATGAACATTGTCAGAGAATACAGCAGGATATAGATAGGCTGGAACATTGGGCGGAGAAATGGCAGATGGAATTTAATCCAGATAAATGCGAAGTGATGCATTTTGGTAGATCTAATGTAAGGGGGAGCTATACAATAAATGGCAGAACCATCAGGAGCATAGACACACAGAGGGACCTGTGGGACAAGTCCACAGATCTTTAAAGGTGATAGCACAGGTGGAGAGGGTGGTCAAGGCGGCATATGGCATGCTTGCCTTTATTGGACGGGGCATAGAATATAAACGTTGGCATATGATGTTGCAGCTGTATAGAACATTGGTTAGGCCACATTTGAAATACTGTGTCCAGTTCTGCTCGCCACACTACCAGAAGGACGTAGAGGCTTTGGAGAGAGTACAGAAAAGGTTTACCAGGATGTTGCCTGGTATGGAGGGTCTTAGCTATGAGGAGAGATTGGGTAAACTGGGGTTGTTCTCCCTGGAAAGACGGAGGATGAGGGGCGACCTAATAGAGGTGTATAAAATTATGAAGGGCATAGATAGGGTGAACAGTGGGAAGCTTTTTCCCAGGTCAGGGGTGATGAACACAAGGGGTCACGGGGTTCAAGGTGAGGGGGGCAAGGTTCAACACAGATGTCAGGGGGACGTATTTTACACAGAGGATGCTGGGGGCCTGGAATGCACTACCAAGCAAGGTGATTGAGGCGGACACGCTGGGATCGTTTAAGACGTATCTAGGTAGCCACATGAACAGACTGGGAATAGAGGGATACAAACGAACAGTCTAGTTGTGCACATGAGCGGCGCAGGCTTGGAGGGCTGAAGGGCCTGTTCCTGTGCTGTATTGTTCTTTGTTCTGGTTCAAGAAGTACTGCCACCACTTTCAAGGGAAACCAGGACTGGGTAATAAGTTTCCAATAATATCCATATCCCAAGGAGGAATCATGAACTTCATTTACACACACTTCACTTGAACTTTGATGCATCAGCACTGTAACGCCTGCGTTTTGAAGTATTGTGCCACATACTACAGAATCAATTTTTTTCTGACAATGCTCATGTCAAGTGCCTTGGGAAATCCTTGCCGAATTAAAAACACTAAATGCAAGTTGCTAGTGCCAGTGTAGATTAATATTTACAATATTCAAACTGTTTTGGGGACAAAAAAATAAATGTTTGTGGTTTTCCATCAATACGTGGATCATAATATCCTACACCTGGAGTGTGGGATAGATTCTTGCTCTAAATTCATACAAGCCCCCGATCTAACAAATTTAAAAATAAAAATTAAATTCACCTTCTTTATGTTGCCACCTGATTTCTTCACCATGAGCTCATCCACCATAGCTTGCAGAGAAATACTCATCATTATTGCCTAATTTGGGAAAACAAAAGTCAGAATAAATCTCAGCCTTTCAGCAACATATTAAATTTCCATCACATTAATGAAAACTTGGCATATTTTACATATGACATTTGGTGTTTAAGACAATCATTCATTGGAGCATTAAGTGCTGTGCCATGAACTTCAATTTAATGCCACCGCTTTGGATTGCTGATCTGAACCATGTTACGCCTGATGATGCAGAGTAGACTGCAGATGGCACCTGGCAGGGACTGAAAGCAAGAAAATTCTGGCTCAATGTTTCTGCACAAAGTGGCAGATCCAAGTCAGCATCAGTAGAGGCCTACATAAAGTTAATTTATCTTTAAGATGGTACTGGACATAGGAAAAATTGTCTTTTAAAACATGCCAAGTTCTGGGAACCCTCCCGCCCCCCACTGAAGTGCAAACAAGACATTAATAATAGGTTTTTCAGAGTGAAAAAGGGAGTGCAATCCAAGACAATTAACGTAGACATGATCCACGGACTCCACAAGACCACAAAAAGGACAGGTTTCTCGGGTGCCCGTGAACTGGTGCAATCTTTGGTTGCATGGGACTGCTGCATGTGCCACCCTCCGCCCCAGGTCTCCAGTGCATTGGGAGAGAATCCCTCCGTAAAGGGACCTTCACTGCTGGATGACAGCAAGGCACGCCAAGGCGTGTCTGGGCAATAGGCAAGGGCATGGTAGTGGAAGGTGTGCAGCAGCAGTCCATACAGGAAACCCTCCTTGCAATAGCAAAGGGCACAGAGGGCATTTCCATGAGACAGCTGACATTGTGGGGCTCCAGCCCCTGGGGAGCGGGTCTGAACTAGGGGCCAATGTGAAATTCCGTCCAAACAGGGGTACACTCAAATGGGATTCCACTGCACAGTTGCGCCTCCGAGACCACGTGTGACGTTGGGTCCCAGCATGACTGTTCTGAGGTCACGGATGGCATTCCTCGGACATTGAATGCCCACTGCTGCACGTTAAGCCAATTCGTGGGGTGTCAACGCAAAAGGTATTGCTGCAGGGTCTGAAGGCGGAAGGTCGCCACCTGGGTACAAAGCCACAGCAATACCTGACTGCTCTCCCCAAGGGGGAGATTCAGAACCTCAACAGCAACCCAGAGCAGTCTTTTGCCCCAGAAGAACTGCACAAGCATTTTCTGGATGTTTGTGACAAAAATCAGGGTAGGGAGTCAAAGTAACCAGCCGGTACCACAGCATGGAGACAATCAGCTGGTTTATGACAAGAACTCGAGCCCTGTAAGACAGCACTTGGAGGAGTCCTGTCCAGCGATTCAGATGAGCGCGTGACTGTGGCTTCCAGCTCTTGCCAATTCACTGGCCAGAATTCCTTAGCCGAACAAAGATGGACAAAAAAATAGAGGAGGCTGGTCCTGCTCCAGGTGAAAGGGTTAAGCTCCTCTGGGAGGAGATCCATCAGCCATGGACCGACCAGGAGTCGAACAGTTGATCCTGGCAGAGGATGTAGAGTACATGGCCTGGCACTCGCACATCCTCCGCAGGTCAGCTGGGTCTGTGAACATGAGCAGCACGTCATCAGCATAAGCCGACAGGACAATGCTGATGTCCCACCTGCACAGAGTCAATCCCGATAACCTCCTCTGCAAGAGGTGCAGGAATGGTCCTGCGCAAATAGAATACAGTTGTCCAAACAAGGAACAGCCCTGCCACACTCCCCTCCCAAAGCGAATGGGTGTCGTCAGGGACCCACTAGTCTTAGCAAGACACTCTGCGGCAGCGTAGAGTAATCGGATCTGGGTGACAAAGTGCATCTTGAACCCGAATGCCTGCAGAGTCCTGAGCAGATACTTGTGATCAGCCTGTCGAACGCGTTCTGCTGGTCAAGAGACAGGAAGACGCTCAACAGACCACCCCTCTGGGAATGGTGGGTTTTGCCAAGCGAAAGGATTATCGCTAAAGGGCTTAATGGCAAAACATTCCACCAGGGTTACTCAGCTCCTGACTTCATTGGTGCAAACATGGACAAAAGAGCTGAACTCGAGGTGATGTGAGTGAGTGTGTAACTGCCCTTGGGAGCATTTGATCAAGTATGACATCAAGGAGCTATAGCACAAAAGGAAAGTGGCTGTGGTTGTTGGAGGTAAACACAGTAAGAAGTTTAACAACACCAGGTTAAAGGCCAACAGGTTTATTTGGTAGCAAAAGCCACACAAGCTTTCAGAGCTGCAAGCCCCTTCTTCAGGTGAGGATGACAGCAAGAAGGGGCTTGCAGCTCTGAAAGCTTGTGTGGCTTTTGCTACCAAATAAACCTGTTGGACTTTAACCTGGTGTTGTTAAACTTCTTACTGTGTTTACCCCAGTCCAACGCCGGCATCTCCACATCGTTGTTAGAGGTTCCAGGACATCACTGCAGGAAGCCCCAACCAAGTTCAGCTGCTTCATCAATGTCCTTCCTGCCATAAGAGCAGAAGTGGGGATATTCGTTGAAGATTGCACAACGTTCACCATCACCCGAGTGCCCTCAGATACTGAAGCAGCCCATGTTCAAATGCAGCAAGACTTGGACGATATACAATCTTGGCTGACAAATGGCAAGTAACATTCATGCCAGGCAATGACTATCTCCAACAAGAGAAGAGCTAACCATCAGCCCTAACATTCAATGGGCTTACCATCGCTGAATCCCTATTATCAACACTTGAGATTACCACTGACCAGAAACCTAACTGGATATCCACATAAAAACCCTAGCTGCAAGAACAGGTCAGAAACCAGCAATCTTGCAGCAAGTGACTCCCCAAAGCTTGTCCATTATCTAAAGGGCACAAGCCAGAGGTATGATAGAATACACTCCACTTGCCTGGATGAGTGCAGCTCCAACAATATTGAAAAAGCTCGACACCATCCAGGACAAAGCAGCCTGCTTGACTGGCACCCTATCCACCCTCCCTCAACTACCGACACAGCGGTAGCAGCGTGTAGTATCATGCACTGCAAAAACTCAACGAGGCTCCTTAGAGAGTACCTGCCAAACCCACATGCACAACCATCTAGAAGGATAACACATGGGAACACCAACATCTGGAAGTTCCCCTCCAAGTCACTCATCATCCTGACTTGGAAATATATTGCTGTTCCTTCACTGTTGCTGGGTCAAAATCCCAGAATTCCTTCTAAAAGCACTGTGGATGTAAGTACGGCACGTGAACTGCAACAGTTCAGGAAGGCAGCTCACCATCACTTTCTCAGGGCAATTAGGGATGGGCAATAAATGTTGGCCTAGCCCATATCCCAAGAAGGGTTTTTAAAAAATCATTCAAACAGTGACAAAGTGAGCAGCACATTTATTTTTATTTCTGGGCAAACACAAGTAAAACATTCAATTGTTCTGAATCAAACATGTGCCTCACCTGAGGGCTGGAAATGGTCACCCACTGGAGTCGGTCTTTGCTCATCAAATACTCAAAAGCCAATTCCAATTTAGTCTCCGTCTTTCCTGGGCTATTTGCTGTGCCATTCATTAGTGGAACTTGCTAGCATTTAAAAACAAAAATAGTCTAAAACAGATCTCATTTGGTTCAACATTTTAACATCTAAACATGCAGCAATTTGGTTCATGGTGATTGTAACATGGCTACTTTTAACATAAGCAATTCGTCAAGTCAGTGCTTTCTTTGTGAACAGAAAGTTGCTTCACACTATCACAAATTCAAAATAACCAGTTCTTCTGACTAAAATTAGTGCATGGGTTTAAACAGTAGAAAATATGGCCAATAACATCAAGATTCATCACAAAGTATCCAAAGAGAAGTCTGCATTAAAAAGAGACGGCTACTTATTCTGGGAGAAAAGATACTTTCAACCACCAGTGCAGTAACTATTGATAAAATCAACTATAAAACTTTAAACTGTCACAGATGTCAAAATTATTAAGTTTACAGCAAAGCACAATTCCTTCAAACCCAAGTGGAGGAATGAAGGATAGCCTAAAAAGGACTTCCAAGGTGAATTTTAAGAAGGGGGATTGACCATCAGGAAGAACCCACCATCATTTATTATTCAATCATCAACAACCAGGGAAATATACCACAGTACCTAAAATGCATTGAAAGCAGGCCTCAGATGCACCACAGTTTTAAACAAGGGAATTATGCTTCAAGAAAGTGAGATAAGTGTCTATAGAAACCTGGAAATAAATATTTTCAAATGTATTCACCATACAAGTACAATGGCTCCAATGCAGCTGCTGTATGGAACAACAGAGGATACATTTTACACTAATAGGATAATGCTGTGTATCTATTGTAAATAGAGGAATGCACTCAATTTTGGATTGTTTGGTTGAGCAGTTCACCATGGTCTTAACTAAAGAAGGATCCTGCTATCAGATGCCCAATAGTGAGACCAGAAACTCTAACATATCAATAACTAATTAGTGACCATCTTCCTTGACAGTTGGGAAAGAGGAGGGGAAAACAATAAAAAAAGCAAGATGTAACTCGATGGTTAAGATGACATAATTAAGATTAGAAACAAGTTTGTGGTAGATTTAGTAGTCTGATGCAGGCTGGAAGTTCAGGGAATTGTTTTCATTATGCCTCACGTATTGTCACCCCTAGTTGCGCAAAGTGAAGTGGTTTGCTTCCTTAACATCGCAATTGCATAGAAGAGTGGCTTGGTAGACAATTTCAGGACAATACTAAGAATCACTATATAATGGAGTCAGAAGGGAAGAGTACGAGTAGCAGCTTTCTTCCCTGAAGGACTTCAGTAGACTAGTTAAGCTTTTAATCCAGCAGTTTTGATGAAAGCTTTTCCTACTGCTTGCAGATTACTAAATTTGTCACAGGATTTGAACACTTGACTGATGGTACCGTACCATGACTCTTATATTAGATTAGAATGTTGTGCAGAAATGTCACTGGAAGTTGGGATAATCAATATTATTGATTTTAATTGAGGGATAAATGTTGGCCAAGACTCCAGAAACATTCCCTGCACTTTTTTGAATTGTGCACTAGGACCTTTTAGTCCACCGGAGTAGGCTAATAAGAGTCCAAAAGTAACATTTCAGCTAAAGATTTGCACTTCCCGGTACTGTATCTAAATATTAGTCTTCTAGACAATGCGGTCAAGACTCCGGAGTTGGGCTTGAGTACTCAATTTTCTGACAAGAGACAAGTGTACTACTATTGAGTCAAAGCTGTCACAAGATTATTTTAACAAAATCAGCAATGTTAACAAAAAGTGCAGAACTTCCTGCAGGTTTTTCCATATCAGAACAGCAAAATGTTTAAAAACCTTCCTGTAATACTTACTGATGAAGTAACGCGCCAGCATCTCATGCGTGTGACCTTGAAACTACCTTCTTTGATTTGGTCGTTGGGCAATTTGACATGAAAATTCAGTTCATTGTTACCGGCGCTGACAATTACATGACAACCTTTCTCTGGAAAATCAGTGATGCAAGGGTCAAACTTGATATATCCGTAATACTTCAGCGTTTGAGCCAGGCTGATAAACTGCATAGAAACACAACAATTTACTTCTTCATAGCTGGGTCTTTTAAAAAGGGTGACAAAATCCTTTGTTAATACGGAAGAGAAAATTATGCACATTTAAAAAAAACCATACAAACACACAAGTATCTTGCTTCCTTCAATCAGGAAAGCAGGATACTTCAAAACATGGTGACACATTCATTTTTACATATTGAAAGAAAAAAAGATTTGCATGATGTCCTTCATGGCAGCAGGATTTCCCAAAGCATTCTATAGCAATGAAATACTTTTGAACTGTAGCTACTGTGCTAATATAGGTACTACAGTAGATCGTGTGTGTACAGCAAGGTCCACAAACAGCAAAGAAATAAATGATCAGATCATGTTTTTAAGTATTGATCGAGAGATGTAATCATTCAGAAAGGGGGACAAGTAAGAAAAGGCCAATGAAATGTTATTCCTCACCTCAAGGGGGTTTCAATACAAAGATGGAAGTTACGCAATTGTCATATAAAGCTCTGGTTACATTGCCTCTAGAGTACTGCATTCAATTCTAATCATTACACTCAGGAAGGATTTATTGGCTTTGGAGAGGATGCAGCACAAATTCACCAGGATGATACAGAGGCTAAATGGATTAAATTTTGAAGACAGGTTGCAGAGACTGGTCTATTACCTTGAATACAGAAGATTACGGAGAGGTCTAATAAAGATAGTCAAACAACTAAAACATTTGAAAGGGTAGCTACAGAGCACATCTTTCACCTGCTGAGAGTCCAGAGAAAGAGAATGTAACCTTAAAGTTAGAATAAGGGAATGTCATAGGAACATTGGACTTAAGAGCAGGAATAGGCCGTTTGACTCTTCAAACCTGCTTCACCATTCACCCATGGCTGATTTGATTGTGGTCTCAACTGCGCTTTGCCTTTTCCCCCCATAACCCTTGACACCCCCCCCCCGCCAAGTCTATCAAAAATCTAACCCAGCCTTGAATAAGTTCAATAACCCAGCCTCCAAGAGGACTCCACAAACCAACAATCCCCAGAGAAACAAAATTCTTCTCATCCTGTCTCTCCCACAAGAGGATCCACCCTATCCTGGTATCCATCCTATCAAGACCCCTCTGCGTTTCTATATACAAACCCTACATGTTCAACCTTTCTTCAATCACATCTTCTTTCAAGTAAAGAGACCACAGCATTCCAGAATTGGTCTCACCAAGGCCCTGTATAGTTCCAGTAAAAGTTCCCAACTTTATATTCCATCCCCCTTTAATGAACACCAATGTTCAAATCCTAATCACTTGCTCTACTTGGAGCCTAACTTTGTAATTCATGTACCAGGACACCCAGAGCCCCTGTACCATGGAATTCTGTGACTCTCTTCATTTAAATAGTATACAGCTTATCTAGTCTTCCTACCCATGTGGACAATTCCACATTTTCCCATCTGCACCATCTGCCAATTTTTTGCTCACTCAACTATAATTTTTGCAGGTTCTCTACCTCTTGACAACATACTTTCCTATCTTTCTTCATGTCCAACCTATCTTGGGGTCATCAGCAAATTTAGCTACCATCATCTAAGTAATTTAGATTGTAAACCATCACGGCCCTAATCCCTCTGGCACTCCACTAATTGCTTTTTACTAACCTGAAAATAATCCATTTATCCCTATTCTCTGCTTCCTGTTAGCTAACCAATCCTTTATCCAAGCCAATACGTTGCCCCTGCGCCATGTGCTCGTTTAAAAAAATTCTTCCATGGGACATAGCCATTGCTAGCAAGTCCAGCATTTGTTGCCCTTCCTCATTGCCCTTCAATGGAGGGCTTACTAGGTCATTTCAGAGAGCAGTTAAGAGTCAATCATGTTGCTATGGGACGGGAGTCAAATGTAGGCCAGATCAGGTAAGGATGGAAGACTTTCCTCCCTAAAGGGCATTCGTGAACCAGGGTTTTTACGACAATCGACAATGATTCCATGATCAGAATTACTGAGATTAGCTTTTCCTTTCAGATTTATTAATTGAATTTAAATTCCACCAGCTGCCACAGTGGGATTTGAACCCATGCCCCTTGAGCAATAACCTGGGCTTCTGTGTAGTAACCTCGGATATGGCACCTTATTAAATGTCTTTTGGAAATCCCAAGTACACCACATCTACACGTTCTCCCTTTTCCACCGTGCGTGTTACTTCCTCGAAAAACTCTACAAAACTCTCAAAGCTACGTTGACTCTGCCTGATCCCACAATGGTTTTTTTTAAAAAAAAGTATCCTGCTATAACCTCCATTATAATGGATTTTAGCAAATTTTCTGTGAAAGGTGTTTGGCCACCTGGTCTAACTGCTTTCTATTTCTTCCCTTTCTTGGACAAGTGTTAAATTTATTTTCCAATCCACCAAAACACTTATTGAAGGAATTTTGGAAGATTGTAATCAAAATGTCTACTTTATCTGCAGCTGCTTCTTTTAAGGCCCCTGGATGCAGGCTGTCTGGTACGTGGGACACGTCAGTCCTTAGGCTGAAATTTTCTAGCCCCACTGCAGCAGGATCCACTATGGTGGATACGGCAAGCTGTTCAAATTTCCACTGATGTTGGTGAGACTGGAAGTTCCCACTGGCAAGAGGGGCTGTAAAATTCTAGCCTTAGGTCGAATAGTTTTCCCAGCAGCGTTTCTGTGGTGATGATGATTGTTACAAGCACCTCCAACCCTTTCACCTCTTCATTTTCAAGTCTCTTTAGGAAATTTTCTAAGTTTTCCAGTGAAGATGGACACAAAACACCTGCTCAATATTTCCATCATGTCCTTGGTTTCCATTATCAATTCCCCAGATCAATTCTCTACAGGAACATTAGCTTTAGTTACTTTTTTCCTATTTAAATACTTGTAGCAGCTCTTCCTATTTGATTTGACATTACTAGCTACTTTCTTTCATACTTTAGTTTCGGCCTAATCATTTATTTTAGCCATTCTTTGCTGTTTCTTAAAATTTGAAGAAATTTCTGCCCTATCACCAATCTTTGCAGATTTGTACAGTGTTTCTTTCAATTTGATACAGTTCTTAACTTCCTTATTTAGCCACAGATCACAGATGATGCATCCTTCTCAAAAAGTCTCTTTCTCACTGGAATACATCCTTGCTTAAGATTTCCTGACTGTTTTTTTAAAACGTCTGCCACTGCATCTGCTGTCCCACCTTTTAACCAAATGTCCCAGTTCACTTTGGTGAGCTCTGCCTTTATACCCTCTGGTTACCTTTTATTTGGGTTTAAAACACATTCCTTCAAACTGAACGTGAAATTCAATGTTATAATAGTTGTCACGTAGATGTTCCTTTACCAGGTTACTGATTAATCCCATCTCATTGCACGCTAACAGGTCTAGAATAGCCTGCTCCCTAGCTGACTCCAGAATGTACCAGCTTTAAAAAAAAATGTCCCGAATACACTTATTCAGAGTGACATATGAAAGTGTTCTCCAGCCTACTTTCACTTGTCTTTAAATCTGTACCATTACAGTGAGCCCATTATTCTCTCACCATTATATCTCTATGATTGTATTTTCTATGAATTAAGAAAGGAGAGAATACGGTTACCATGTAACTTTGAGCTTCTGGCATTTGTACTTCTAAAATACATGCATTTATGTACAAACATAAAACCAGGAGAGAAAAGGGAATAGTAAAGCATCTTACAGAGACCAATAAAAGAAAAATCAGGCCAAGGAAAGAGACACCAAGGGATACAAACACAAACTCGCAGGTAATGGTGGCAATATTAAGTACTTACTCTGTCTCATTATGTACAAGGGAGTATGTACATGGTGGACGTGACATTAGAAGAGATCAAAAGAGATAAAAAAAATTAAGATAGAAAGGGGTGAGGTATTTGCAATAATCAAGCTTGAGAGGATAAAATGCTTGCTCCAGATGGATTGCATCCACATATATAATAAGACATTGGGGAAATGATAGCAGAGGCACTATAAATAGATATTCATTAGAAATGGGGATAGCACCAAGTAGATAATTAATATGAATCCTATAATTAAAAAAGATAGGCCAAGTCGAGAGATCTATAAACCAACTAGTTCAACATAATGGTAGGAAAGATAATGAAACTTTAAATCAAAGACATAATAGAAACTGAATACAATAAAAAAACCTGGAAACTAAAAATATATGTCAAAGATTCAAAAAAGGCAGGAATCAACCTTCTTGAATTCTCTGTATAAGTGACAACAGTTGGAGAAGGGTAATGCAGCGGATATATTAGGTCTAGACTTCCAAAGGCTTTTGATAAGGTACCGCATTAACAGACTCCTGACAAAGGTCAGAACATATGGAGAGCAAGTACAGACAGGGAACAACTAGCAGGACGGTAACAAGCTGGCTACAAAACAGAAAGAGTTGGGGATAAAGATAGTTATTCAAATTGCAAAAGTGATGTTCCACATAGATCAGCGATTGGACCACTGTTGCTCACTAATTGCATATAGAATCAAAAAATCTCTACAGTGCAGAAGAGGCCATTTGGTCTATTGAATTAACTTCAATATACAAGTGTAAGGTCATACATTGTAGTAGGAATAAGTGAGGCAACATACTCATTGGAAAATATTATAAATCGAGCCAAGGCACAGAGGCCTCCAAAGATAGAGATACACAAATCACTAAATGCGGTGACACATAATAAAGCTACCTTAAAGAAAGCATGAGATAGAATTAAAAAGCAGAGGTTGTGTTAACCTTGTAGAAAACATTGGCTGGACCACAATGAATACTGTACAGTTCAGATCTCCACATGATGTAAATGGCATTGGAGAGGATGTCACAGAAAATGACTAGAATTATGCAAAAACTGGAAAAGTTACACCTCAGCAAAGATTTAACAGGCCAAGTCTCTATGTAAAGAGGAGGCTGAGGGGAGACCTGATAGAGTGCTTTTGAAGATTACAAAATAATTTGATAGAGGTAGAGTAAACAAACTCTGTGGACAAGACTAGAGCCCAGGGTCATGGGTGTTAAATAGTTACAAATAAATTTTGCTCTTAAATAGTCTAGCTTATCAAGATTGTGACCCCATAATTATGGAATCACTCCAGAGGAAACAATCTTTCCATTTTATGAATCAGACAGGAATAACTATTAGTTTTGGAAATTGAATTTATTAAAGAGATTTGAGAAAATAACGGGATTTGAGAAAGTTACAAACAACTCTGTGATAATTACAATTCAAAGGGTGATCTATGTGTACTTAAAAGGGGTCAGTTGGGGGTGTGTGTTAGAGATATAAAAGGAATAAACAGTAGGTGGCCCTCTCTTAGCTTCGTAATGCATCCACTGAATCTGGTAAGATTGCAATTGTCTCATCATTAGAGAAACAAATTATTCATTTGGGTCCCAAATCAAATGGATGTTTTGATGGTAAAGTTAATTAGCTTAAATCTCTGGACCATTCCAGGTGTGTCAAGTTGTCATGGGGAAAATTGCAGGGAGTTTCTTTTTGGTTCTTGGCAGAGAAACATAGGGTGTGATCTTACCAGCCAGCTGCACTGAGCAACGGGCATTAGCAGGCCAGGAACAGAGTGTGCAAAGCTGAAAATCCCACAAACTGTTCTGACACTAAAAGCTATCTACCTGGCCGTGTTTTGTTGGCGGGATCCTCTTTGTGTCAAGAAAGGGCACAAAGCCGATTTGAATATTGTCATTTACATAACATTAACAGGGCCAGCATGGCTGTTTCCAGCCTGCTAGAATCTTCCCCCTTGAAGGGATCAATGGGGATCAGGCCATTTGGCCATACCATCCCCCCCCACCCCCGGGTGGTCAGGAGCATGGCTAGGCAGTGCCCATCAGGCACTCTGGCAGTGCCAAGGGATGGGGCAGGTTTGGGGGGTGGGGTGGGGCTTACACTGCCACTGGTGAATGGGTGGGGGGTCAATATCAGTGGGGAGAGGGGTTGTTCGAGATCTTGCAGTGCACTGGGAGATTGGGGCGCCTGCGTAATGGCGCCGAGCACTCTGCAGCTAGCTTTCCCGGTGTGCATAGGCTCCACCCCTCCTTACAGCACCAACCTCCCAACTGTCATAAAACTTCACTGCAGAAAGATTGTGCGGGGTAGCCCGCCCAAACAAATCTGCCTGAAATACTCCCAGTTCAGACTTTTATGACACTTAAGAATGTTTTTTGGGAAGATTGTGCCCATAAAGTTAACTTCGGCACAACAGAGAGAGTCAGGCAGACAGAGAATTTACCACAAGTTGTGAAGCATTTGGAATTGGGAACAGAGGGCTGTCAGAAACTAAGCATGCTTTTCGGAGTTCGTCACTAAAGAAAAAGACAGTGAGGACCATGTTTGAGGAAGGCGGGGTGAGAGTTCACAATCGTGAGGTGTTGGAAGGAGAGTTGGAGGGTTCCCTAGCTGAATGCTAGTGAAAGGACACCAAGAAATCTCATACCTCGAAGGACAGTGGCAACACAGGAGAATCACAGTGAATTCCTGAGAACTTTGGCATGCTTTGGTTTGGTCCCACGAGACGTGAAGGAACCTCAAGGTCCTGTAAAGTGTAGGGGACACAGAGGTGGAAATAAAAGTAGAACAAGGAGTTCTGTTGAGATTTTTAGGTTTGAAAATGTGTTTATGAAATAGTGTTAACTTAATAGCATTTGCTTTGTTCAATTCTTGTACATTCAAGCTTTAGAACAAGAAGCAGGAGTAGGCCATTGAGCCCCTCAAGATTGCTCTGTCATTTAATATCACGGATGATGGGACATAAACTCAAGTCTGCATCCTGCCTACTAGTAACCCATCAAGAATCTATCCACCTCTGCCATATATACAAAGATTCGGCATCCACCACCCTTTCAGGAAGAGAGTTGCAAAGACTCATGAGCCTCCGAGAAAGAATGTTATCTCACTTCTGTTTTAAATGGGTGACCCCTTAGTTTTAAACAGCAAACCCTAGTTCCAAACTCTCCAGAAGAGGAAACATTTTCTCCACATCCACCCTGTCAAGATCCCTCAGGCTCTGATGAAGACTTGAAAGGTTGACCCTATTCTCTCTCTACAGATGCTATCAGACCTGCTGAGACTTTCTAGCATTTTCTGTTTTTGCTTCCGTCAGGATCTTGCATGTTTCAATCAAGTTGAGAGAGAAATCAGGAGGGCAAAAAGGGGACACAAAATTGTTTTGGCAGATAAGGCAAAGGAGAATCCAAAGAGCTTCTACAAATACATAAAGGGCAAAAGAGTATCAAGGGAGAGTGTAGGATCAACAAGGTCATCTATGTGCGGATCCACAAGAGATGGGCGAGACCCTAATTGAATATTTCTCATCAGTATTTACTGTTGAGAAGAGCATGGATGTTAGGGAACTTGGGGAAATAAATAGTGAAGTCTTGAGGAGTGTACACATTACAGAGGTGGTGGTGCTGGAAGTCTTAAAGCGCATCAAGGTAGATAAATCCCCAGTACCTGAAGAAGTGTATTCCCAGGACATTGTGGGAGGCTAGGGAGGAAATTGCGGGTCCCCTAGCCAAGATATTTGAATCATCGATTGTCACAGGTGAGGTGCCTGAAGATTGGAGAGTGGCAAATGTTGTGCCTTTGTTTAAAAAGGGCTGCAGGGAAAAGCCTGGGAACTACAGGCCAGTTAGCCTCAGATCTGTGGTGGGTAAATTGTTGGAAGGCATTTTGAGAGACAGGATCTACAGGCATTTAAAGATGCACGGACTGATTAGGGACAGTCAGCATGACATTGCGAGTGGAAAATCATGTCTCTCAAATTTGATTGAGTTTTTTGAAGGGGTAACCAAGAAAGTAGATGAGGGCAGTGCAGTTGATGTTGTCTACGTGGACTTTAGCAAAGCCTTTGACAAGTTACCGCATGGTAGGTTGTTGCATAAGGTTAAATCTCATGGGATCCAAGGTGAAGTATCTAAATGGATACAAAATTGGCTTTTTGTAAAGGGTTGTTTTTCAAACTAGAGGCCTGTGACCAGCGGTGTGCCTCAGGGATCGGTGCTGGGTCCACTGTTATTTGTCATTTATATTAATGATTTGGCTGAGAATATAGGAAGCATGGTTAGTAAGTTTGCAGATGACACTAAGATTGGTGACATAATGGACAGTGAAGAAAGTTATCTCCAATTGCAACGGGATCTTGATCGATTGGGCCAGTGGGCTGACGAATGGCAGATGGAGTTTAATTTAGACAAATGCGGGGTAATGCATTTTGGTAGATTGAACCAGGGCAGGACTTACTCAGTTAATGGTAGGGTGTTAGGGAGAGTTACAGAGCAAAGATCTAGGGATACATGTTCATAGCTCCTCGAAAGTGGAGTCACAGGTGGATAGAGTGGTGAAGAAGGCATTCAGCATGCTTGGTTTCATCGGTCAGAACATTGAATACGGGAGTTGCAATGTCTTGTTGAAGTTGTACAAGACATTGGTAAGGCCACACCTGGAATACTGTGTGCAATTCTGGTCACCCTATTATAGAAAGGATATTATTAAACTAGAAAGTGTGCAGAAAAGATTTAATAGGATGCTACCAGGACTTGATGGATTGAGTTATAAGGAGAGGCTGGATAGACTGGGTCTTTTTTCTCTGGAGCGTAGGAGGCTGAGGGGTGATCTTATAGAGGCCTATAAAATAATGAGGGGCACAGATCAGCTAAATAGTCAATATCTTTTCCCAAAGGTAGGGGAGTCTAAAACTAGAGGGCATAGGTTTAAGGCGAGAGGCGAGAGATACAAAAGTGTCCAGAGGGGCAATTTGTTCACACATAGGGTGGTGAGTGTCTGGAACAAGCTGCCAGAGGTAGTAGTAGAGGCGGGTACAATTTTGTCTTTTAAAAAGCATTTAGATAGTTACATGGATATGATGGGTATAGAGGGATTATGGGCCAAATGGGATTAGCTTAGGGGTTTTAAAAAAGAAAGGGCGGCATGGACAAGTTGGGCCAAAGGGCCTGTTTCCATGCTGTAAACCTCTGACTCTAAATTGTCTCTGATTCTTCTAAATTCCAGTGGATAAGTAAAGTGTTTTGTTTCAGTTAATAACTGGGAGCTTGAGCTTCTTTTTTAAAGTTATTGGTCTCTGTGACTAATAGTATCTAATGTATTGAATCAGTTTATGATTTTAACATCTTAAAATCAGGTCACCCCTCAAGAGACTACAAAGCTTTGGAAATCTGCATTCAAAATTGACCTCTAAACCAGTGGTTCCCAAGCACTGCGTCGCAGCACACTGTTGTGCCAAGATCCCCAAGTCACAAAAACAGATTAAAAATTAATGTAATTAAACTAAAACTAGCCTTCACCTTCAGCTCTGTGGTTGGCATCTCCAAGACCCAACAAATCTTGGGCCTTCTGCACACGGAGCTGGGAAAGAACCGCACATGCATGGTTCAGATTTTTTAAATGTTGGTCAGGCCTGTGTGTGTGACCAATGGGATTTATAGCTGAAGACAAAGGTCCCATGCATCCACACAAAAAGTAGAAACTGGAGGCAAAAACCCTGGGAGAAGGAAAAAAGTAAAGTTCCCAGTAAAGGAGGAAGACAAACTATAGGTGGTGTATTTCAGCATTGTATAGAGGTGAGCCATACATTTAAAAGGTTGGGAACCACTATTCTAAACCCTAGTATCTTTGCGAACCTGCACTATATCTGCTCAAAGGTCAATATATATTTATCTTTTAAGCTGGGGGTGCACAAAACAGAACAGTCTCCACATGGAGTCTGGCCATGGCTCTGTCAAGTTGGAAGAATAGCTCCCTTTAATTCATTGAGATACAGATGTTTCAGGCGGGATAGAGGGGGACGTAAAAGGGGTGGGGGAGTTGCACTACTGGTTGAGAATATCACAGCTGTACTCTGGGAGGACATCTCAGAGGGCTCATACAGCGAGGCAATATGGGTAGAGCTCAGGAATAGGAAAGGTGTAGTCAGAATGTTGGGAGTTTATTATAGGCCACCCAACTGCCAGCAGGAGACATATGTAGGCAGATTTTGACAAGGTGTAAAAGTAACAGGGTTGTTGTGGTGGGAAATTTTAACTTCCCCTATATTGACTGGGACTCACTTAGTGCTAGAGGCGTGGATGGGGCAGAGTTTGTAAGGAGCATCCAGGAGGGCTTCTTGAAGCAGTATGTAGATAGTCCAACCAGGGAAGGGGCCATACTGGACCTGGTATTGGGGAATGAGCCCAGCCAGGTGGTCGATGTTTCAGTAGGGGAGCAGTTCGGGTGCAGTGACCACAATTCAGTAAGCTTTAAGGTACTGATGGATAAAGATGAGTGTCGTCCTCAAGTTAAGGTGCTAAATTAGGGGAAGGCTAATTACAACAATATTAGGCAGGAACTGAAAAATGTAGATTGGGGGCAGATGTTTGAGGGCAAATCAACATCTGGCATGTGGGAGGCTTTCAAGTGCAAGTTGATAGGGATTCAGGACCGGCACATTCCTCCAAGGATGAAGGATAAGTATGGCAAGTTTTGGGAACCTTGGATAACAAGAGATATTGTGAGCCTAGTCAAAGAGAAAAAGGAAGCATTTGTCAAAGCTAGGAAGCTGGGAACACACAAATTAAGTGTGGAATACAAGGAAAGAAGAAACTTAAGCAAGGAGGGCTAAAAGGGGTTACGAAAAAGCATTGGCCAGCAGGATTCAGGAAAATCCCAAGGCTTTTTATACATATGTAAAGAGCAAGAGAGTAGCCAGGGAGAGGGTTGGCCCACTCAAGGACAAGGGACGGAATCTATGCGTGGAGCCAGAGGAAATGGGCGAGGTATTAAATGAGTACTTTGCATCAGTATTCACCAAAGAGAAGGGCTTGGTGGATGATGAGTCTGAGAAAGGAGGTGTAGATAGTTTGAGTCACGTTGAGATCAAAAAGGTGGAGATATTGGGGTTCTTGAGAAACATTAAGGTAGACAAGTCCCCAGGGCCTGATGGGATATACCCCAGAATACTGAGAGAGGTAAGGGAGGAAATTGCTGGGGCCTTGAGAGAAATCTTTGTATCCTCAGGAGAGGTCCCAGAGGATTGGGGAATAGCCAATGTTGTTCCTTTGTTTAAGAAGGGTAGCAACAATAATCCAGGTAATTACAGGACGGTGAGCCTTACATCAGTGGTAGGGAAATTATTGGAGAGGATTCTTCAAGACAGGATTTATTCCCACTTGGAAATAGGTGGACGTATTAGTGAGAGGCAACATGGTTTTGTGAAGGGGAAGTAGTGTCTCACGAACTTGATCGAGTTTTTTGAGGAAGGGACGAAGATGATTGATGAGGGTAGGGCAGTGGATGTTGTCTACATGGACTTCAGTAAGGCCTTTGACAAGGTCCCTCATGGCAAACTGGTGCAGGTGGTGAAGTCGCATGGGATCAGAGGTGAGCTGGCAAGGTGAATACAAAACTGGCTCGGTCAAAGAAGACAGAGGGTAGCAGTAGAAGGATGCGTTTCTGAATGGAGGGCTGTGACAAGTGGCGTTCCTCAGGGATCAGTGCTGGGACCTTTGCTATATATATATATATTAAAAAAATGATGGAGGAAAATGTAACTGGTTTGATTAGTAAGTTTGCAGATGACACAAAGGTTGGTGGATTTGCGGATAGCGATGAGGATCATCAGAGGATACAGCAGGATATACATCAGTTGGAAACTTGGGCAGAGAGATGGCAGATGGAGTTTAATCTGGATAAATGTGAGGTAATGCATTTTGGGAGGTCTAATACAGATAGGAAATATACAGTAAATGGCAGAACCCTTAGGAGTATTGATAGACAAAGGGACTGGGTGTACAGGTACACAGGTCACTGAAAATGGCAACGCAGGTGGAAAAGGTAGTCAAGAAGGCATACAGCTTGCTTGCCTTCACCAGCCGGGGCATTGAGTTTAAAAATTGGCAAGTCATGTTGCAACTTTATAGAACCTTAGTTAGGCTGCACTTGGAATATAGTCTTCAATTCTGTTCGCCACACTACCAGAAGGACATGGAGGCTTTGGAGAGGGTACAGAAAAGATTTACCAGGATGTTGCCTGGTATGGAGAGCATTAGCTATGAGGGGAGGTTGGAGAAACTTGGTTTGTTCTCACTGGAACGACGGAGGTTGAGGGGCGACCTGATAGAAGTCTATAAGATTATGAGAGGCATGGACAGAGTGGATAGTCAGAAGCTTTTTCCCAGGGTGGAAGTGTCAATTACTAGGGGGCACAGGTTTAAGGTGTGAGGGGCAAGGTTTAAATGAGATGTACAAAGCAGATTTCTTTTTACACAGTATTGGGTGCCTGGAACCCGTTGCCGGGGGAGGTAGTGGAAGTGGTTACGGTAGTGACTTTTAAGGGGCGTCTTGACAAATACATGAATAGGATGGGAATAGAGGGATATGGTCTCCGGAGGGGTAGGGGGTTTTAGTTCAGTCGGGCAGCATGGTCGGTGCAGGCTTGGAGGGCCGAAGGGCCTGTTCCTGTGCTGTAATTTTCTTTGTTCTTGTAAGCATTCATGGCAGGCCAGCTCTCTCAATTACCCATAGAAAGTGCTTGTCGGCCACTTTCTTAAACTGCTACAGGCATAGGTACACCCACCCATTTGCAACAGTTTGATACCACTGAATGACATGCTAGGTGTTATGGACAGTGGAAGAGAATTAAACTGAAACTCTCAATTATTTTCCTGTCTTCCTGTAATGTGTGTGGTTTTTTTTGGAGAGCTGTTTCTAAGCCCCCTTCTGTGTGCGCTTTAAATTAATTTCAAAGATCCAGCAGCAAGCATTTGCAGGTTAAAATAAAGTTTATTTATTCACACACTTGCCCCCAAAAATCTAAATGCTACATCACAGTCACACACTACACCCTCAAAAATGATACCGTTAAAGAAGCAGTATTAAAGAACAAGTATTAAACCAAAAAAATGTTAATAGTTCACTTTGTCTAACTCATTGTAGCAAAGTAGTCTTTTTGGGTCCGGTGACAAAAGAATCTTTTCTACGAGTTGATAGCTCAAGCCAAATATCCAGATTGTTACAAGATCTTGCTCCAAGAGGTGACTGCTCAGCAGGTCAAGAAGTTAAGCATTTGTGCCTTTTGTATCAGGAGATCCAGTTTCCTTACAGATGAACTCAAGAGTCTTGGAATCTGGCTTTAAGACCTAAAAATCTTTACAGACTCCTGGTTTTTAAAAAGGAAAGAATGACATCACCTTTTCTACATCTTTGGCTTTTTTTTTGCAGATCGTGCTGGCCCAAGTCTTTTCATAAAACTTGTCACCTCAAGCTAGTTTTGGGCATATAACCAATGCTGCTATCATCCAACCAGAATGGTTTGGAAGTCCAAAGCCATCACTTCACAATAGGAAAGAGATGGCCGTCTTTCACACTTAACTGATGGATAACTGTTGTCGTCAGCTTTCTTCTGTTAAATTGCAAAACTGGAGACAAGAGTAAGCTTTGAACAACGGCAGGTTTGAATTCCATTGAGAAGTGCTGTTTGGATATGTCCACTCCAGGGAAAGTGCCCCCTGCTCCTTGTTAAGTCAATGAGAACTTGCCAGAAGGTTGAAAAAGTCTATTGAATAAGCAAAGATTACCTGACCTCTTGACAGCAAACTTAGTGAGTGTTTATTTTGAAATATAAAAGATAGTTCCAGAAGTTTCAAAGCTGGTTCACGTTTCTGTGGATTTTGTGAATTGGAAATGCATTTGCTGGACATGACGCAAGGCTATTTCAGAGCTCAGTTATGAGTCACTATGGATCTGGATTCATGTGTAGGCCAGACCAAGTAAGGATAGTAAATCTCCTTCTCTCAAGGACATTAGTAAACCAGATATTTTTCTGTTTTTACAATAATCCAGTAGTTTCATGACCATTATTAATAAGACTGCATTTATTTTAAAAAATGAATTTAAATTTTACAGGCTGCCATGATTGGATTTGAACTCATAGGCTGTATTAAATGCAATCCTTCCTGGTGGGAAATATTGTGGATGGGATCACTTAATTATTGGAGGGGCCTTGTCTCATTCTTCCAGCAGCAGCAAAAACCTCCCCAGTTAAGATAAAGGCAAAATACTGTGGGATGCTGCAATCTAACACAAAAACAGAAAGCTGGAGAAACTCAGCAGGTTTGACAGCATCTGTGGAGAGAGAGAATAGAGCCAACATTGAACCTGGATGATCCTTCATCAGAGCCTTTGAAGGGTCATCCAGACTTGAAACATTGGCTCTATTCTGAAAGAGATGCTGCCAGATGCTGAGTTTTTCCAGGCTTTTCGGTTTCTCTTACCTCCCCAGTTAAGTCAGAGGGCAGAAGGGGCTGGTATGGGATTCCTGGCTGCCAACATTGTGATATCAGTTAGGCTCATTAATGAGTCAATTGACACCAATTATCCAAACATCACAATTTAGTGAGCTTATGGAAAAAATGGGAGCTGCGAGGGAGAGGGGGAAAAGAGAGAAGAGGCACCCACTGAAGGTGTCCCCTATATCCTCTGGTGGGTGTATACTGGTGGCATGAGATATTGCAGGCCTCTGACTGGCCAACAGTAGAAGAGTGCGAGGGTGAGTGGGATGGTGAGAGTGAAAGTGTGTGTGAGTGAATGCTCCCATTAAAAACAACAAAAAGGTAAGACCTGGAAATAATTGTTGAACTATTTATTATAATTGTATACCTATTAGACATATTTTAAGTTTGTTTTTGCATGTTTGAACTTATTGAACAATGATAATCTCTTTATTTGTGGTTTCGTGCTTCAATTAAATAAGAATCTTTTTCAGAGGTTTCTTCAGTAGTCTTGGAAGGTCAAAAGGGTTCCATGGCTGGAAAGATTTGGGAAAACCCTGCACAGCTTGAAAGTGTGTTGGAGGCAGATTCAATCATGGCTTTCAAAAATGGAAATTGATAATTATCTGGAAAGATTTGCAGGGCTACAAAGAAAAGGCAGAGGGGTGGCATTAAGTGAGTTTCTCTTGCAGAGAGCTGGAATGGCCTCCTTCTGTGCTATAAAAATTCTATGATTGTCTGTTGCCTACCTCCCCACCAATTACCAATCATGGTTCCAAGGCTACCCTTAATAATTCCAGTTTTGCTAATCTCTTGTACAAAGGATCAAAAAGGCTTTCCAAATCCCCATTCAGATAACATCCACAGACCCTCCCCTACTTGCAATTTTAGTGACCTCATTAAAAAATTAAATTAGAATAGACAGATTAAACCTTCCTTTTTTAAATCAATGCCAACATTGATCAGTTCCAACTGCTCAGCCACCCATTCCATTATAGATTCCAGTAACTTCCCCACAACAAAGAAAACATTCTCTGATCTTAGTAAAATGGATTTAAATAAAATAAGTCAAGGGGGGCTACAGAAAGGAAGAAAATTAAGGAATAAATGGACTGGAATTTGTTGTAAAGGTTTAGCGACACGATTTCAAGAAAAAAAGAGGCAGAAAGGCTTGAGAAGAGATTGGTTCAGTGGGGCCAAGGCAACTAAGAACTTTGCTTCGGAGCAATTTGATGAGGATTTTAAATTCAATGCATTAGTGGGCAAAGTGCCAGTACAGATAAACGAGTACAGGCATTATTAGGCGGCTGCAATGATTTAGGATGAAAGCTGCCCAATGTGTAACAATGATTTCCATCATGTATTTGACAAATATAAAAGCTTTTTTGCAACAAATATCACTAATTTTCTCAATATTACAGTACTTTACTCAACAGCAATGAGATCGTTTACAAGAGATGTCAAGACCAAAGTTAAATGAACGATTAAGTGCCATAATCACAAATTTCTATCTTTGACTACCTCCCTCCACAATCTCCTGTGCTCACCTGTACAATGATGAAGCTCTGCATTCAAAAAGCAGTTGTCACAATGGCATAGGGAGATAGACATGCAACATTGAGAATAAGTGATTTTGAATTGAAGAGAGCTTGTATTTTTGGCATTATTAGGCTTTCCTATCATCATCTCCAGACTATATACCTGAATGTCTAACTCACCTCTTTTTTGGAACCTTTTTCTTGAAGTGATTTCAGCTGCCGGTGTTGCTCCTTATTTACAAGGATCCACCCGCGTTCAATATCTGCTACTGTCTGTGATAAAAGGGTAAAAGGGAGAACTGGCTTTTACAAGCTTTGTTTAAATGATCAAGATAACATAATTATATTGTGTGTGCCCCAAGCACGAGTTTTCACTGATGGAAGAACAAGGCAGATAGTGGTTTTAAAATTTCTAGTGACATGTTCACCTGAGCCCATTTATTTTACTTCAACCTCACCCAGAATTACAGGAATTCACATCTGTGCTTTGAAGGTGCTAATCTCTTAAACAGGAAAGATCAACAACATACTCAACTTGTGCTTAAGATGTCTTTTCTAATGCAGCCATGGGTTGGGACCCTCAGTGGATTTGTAAGACAAAATTTTGGGACTTCAAGGTCAGAGACAGAATGGAGGCCATGGAACTGTCTAATAAAAATCCTGCAAAGGGCCACTTTGATTGAACGCCAACCCCTGGCATGGTCCACAGCCAAATGTTTGGCTGCTTATTGCATGATCTGCAGGAGCCAGCTTCCATTTTGGTGTCTAGAATTCCATAGATTCATAGATGTTTACAGGACAGAAGGAGACTAATCAGCCCATCATGTCCATGCTGTTAAATAAAGATCTGAATACACTGATCCCATTATCCAGTGCTTGGCTCATAGCCCTGGGGATTATAGCAGCCCAAGTGAATACCTAAATACTTAAATGTTATACAAGTTTCAAACTCCCACCACTCCTTGGGTGAAAAGTTCCTCCTCAACCCTCTTAGCCTTCTACCTCTTACCTTAAATCCATGTCTACCTGGTTATTGACTCTTTTACTAATTAAAGAAGTGCCTTCCTTTCACCCTGCCTCTCAATTGTATGCATCTAAAGTCCCCTCTCAACCTTCACTGCTCCAAAGAAAAAACAGTAAGTAGTCTCAACACCGGGTTAAAGTCCAACAGGTTTATTTGGTTGCACGAGCTTTCGGAGCGCTGCCCCTTCATCAGGAGGGTGCCTGTTGGACTTTAACCTGGTGTTGGGAGACTACTTACTGTGCCTACCCCAGTCCAATGCCGGCAACTTCACGCCAAGGAAAACAGCCAATTTCCTCATAGCTCAGATCCTCTTGCACAGGCATCATTCTGGTAAATCTCATTGGCACCCTCTCCAGTGCAACCGTATAATATGGTAATCAGATCAGCACACAGCACGCCAGCTGTGACCCAACCAATGTTTTATACATTTTCAGCATGACCACCCTGCTCTTGTATTCTATGCCTCGGCTGATAAAGGCAAATCACCACTTTACCAACCTTGCCACTTTCAGGGATCTGTGGATATGTAGTTCATGATCCCCGTGATCTTTGTACTTCCCAGAGTGCTACCATTCATAGTGTAATCCTTTGCCTTGTTAGCCAAGTGCATTACCTCACTTTTCCAGGTTGAATTCCATTTGCCACTGCTCCATCCACCCGACTAGTCCATTGAAAGCCTCTTGCAGTCTATGACTTTCTTTCTCAGTATTTACCACCCTACCAATTACTGTGTCATATACAAACTTATTGACCACATCCCCTACATTTAAGTCCAAATCATTAATGTACATCACAAATAATAAGGGCCCCAGCATGGAGCCCTATGGAACCCCACTGGAAACTAACTTCCAGTTAGAGAAACATTCCTCTACCATCACCCTCTGCTTCCTGCTTCTCAGCCAATTTTGGAATGTGCCACTTTGCCTTGGATCCCATGGACCCTTATTTTCTTGACTAGTCTGCCATGAGGGACCTTATCAAAAGCCTTGCTAAATTCCATATAGGCTCAAATGCATTACCCTCAACAACACTCCTGGTTACCCCATCAAAAAAAATTGATTAAACTTGTCAAACACAACCTTCTTTCAACAAATCCATGCTGACCATCCCCAACGTATTTATCCAAGTGCAGATATCTCCGAACTCTTTCTACTAACTTGTTCACCACTGAAGTTAGATTGACTGGCCTATAATTTCCTGGACTATCCCTACCTCCTTTTCAAAAAAAATTAATGTTAGCAATCCTTTAGTTCTTTGGCACCTCACTTGTGGCCGGAGAGGATTTGAAAATTGCCAGTGCCCGATATCTCTTTCCTTGCCTACCTCAAGAGCCTGGGATATATCTCATTCGGATTTAGCCACTATTATGTCTGCTAAACCAGCGAGTACTTCCTTACTCCCCATGTTAATTTTCTAATATTTCACAATCCCCCACCCTGATGTCTACATCTAGGTCATCCTTTTCCATTATGAAGACCAACACAAAGTATTAATTGAGGACTGTACCCATTTCTTCGGGTTCACACAAAATTACTTATGGTTCCAAACTGGCCCTAGTTATTCTCTTGCTCTTTATTAAAAAGCTTTGGGTTTTACTTTATTCCACCTGCCAAAAATTTTTCATGCGCTCTTATAGCTTTCCTAATTCCCTTTTTAAGACCGCCCCGTGCACTTTTTGTATTCCTCTGTAAGAACTTTGTTGTATTGAGCCCCACTCGGGCCAAATTGTATCTTATCTGGGGAAAGGCTAATTTTGCTATGAACTTTTATTCCTGGTTCACCTTATCCTTTTCCGTAACCATCCTAAATCTAATTGAATTATGGACACTATCTCCAAAATGCTCATCTCTGATACATCTTCCACCTGCCCAGGCTCATTTCTGATATCAGTACCAGAATTCCCCCCTTTCTGCATACTGGCTAAAAAAAGGTTCTTCTGGATGCAATTTAAGAATTTTACTCCCCACCTTGCACACTAAAACTATCCCAGTTAATATTTGGGTAGTTAAAATATCCTATTACTACTGCCTTATTATTCCTATACATTTCTGAAACTTGATGACATGTTTGATCCTCTATCACACCCTGTCTGGGGGCCTGAGTGTGTTTGCCCCTTGCGTTTATTCCTTCTACCCATAAAACCTCATTTGATGATCCTTCCAGGATATCATCCCTTCTTACTGCTATAATTTATTCCTTGATCAATATGGTGACCCCGCCTCCTCTTCCGTCCTCCTCTCTATCTTGCCCGAATACCCTATAACCAGGAATGTTGAGCTGCTAATCCTGCCCATCCTTCAGCCAACTCTCGATCATAGCTATGATATACTCCCACATGCCTATCCATGTCCTCAGCTCATCTGTCTTATTCCTCAGGGCCCTTGCATTAAAATATATTCTATTTAGCCTTGCTAGATTCACTCATCAAGCCTGTGTTCCCTCTCTTTCGGACTCACTGGCATTTTAACTTCTAATTCCATCTCAGCTTTGCTCCCCTCTTAACTACTTGTTAGGATCCTAGTTTGATCCAGTGCTATTCACTGTGCTGCCTTCGGAAGGGATGTGGTGAATGGCAGGGTTGGGGAGGAAAGCAGCAAGCAGCAGGGTTGGGGAGCAGGAGAGAGGTGATGATGTTCCAAACACTTTTAGCATAGCTTGCAGCATGAATTTTAACTGCAGATTAACTGGGGCCACATTTAATTTGTTGTGCACTTGAAGCAGGACAGTGTGTGTCCCTGCTCCTTTGCCAAAGACATCCAGACCATGGTTCAATTAGTACACAAAACTTACTGTGCCACAGAAATAGAAATTAGTTAACCGCTGCCTCTTTATACTAGTCTTTGTATATGGCAGGCAAATAGTGATTGCGTGAACATGCAACATGTCTGTAGCTAGACTGCTGACTATTTTAAGGATAGAACAATCTGATCCAAGTTAGTACAATTAGGAGAGGCAGGAGCCATGTAGCAGAGCATCTCATTCTTCAGAGCAGCACACTACATCACAAGCAGCCTTTACAGGACTTGTGGCACATCTCATACAATCAATTTAACAGCATGAAAGTTGCACATACCCCATAGCCCGCCCTCATGTCAATTTAAAAGCATTAAAATGTGATCAGTGGGGGAAAAGGTTTGGGAAGCACTAATATAATGTAATTTGGGTCAAAACACGACAGATTCTGAACAATAAAAAAAACATTTACTATGTCAGTTCATCCCAAGGCACTTCACAACTGACGAAGTACCTTTGAGATGCAGTCCCTATCGGATTGTAGGCAAACACAGCAGCCTATCTGGGCACAGCAAGATCTCAAACAGCAGTGTGATAAATCATCAGGTAACAATTTTTGATGATCATACATTAAGAAAGGACAGTGTTAGCTTTTCTGCCAATATTTTATAAAGCTCTGATGCAAAGCAGCCATTTAAACCTTCCATGTCTTGAGCTATGATTGGAGTGTTTTTACAGTGCTCCAAGTCCTCACACACCTTATCTTCAAGATGGCTGGATAGAAACATTAATATTAATACAATATTTTGTTTGCAGTAGTTTAAAGAGGGAAAGCATATAATGCAAGATCTGGGCTCATGCAACACTGGAGCAACTTGGGCTACTCTGCAGGCCAGACTTTTACTAATTTTAAAAATGAAATTTGCCACCAGATAAGTGGCCAGAGAAAAACTCTGTTCAAAAGTGTCTAGACTAAGAAAATATATTTGATATATATGATGATTTTCTTCTGTTAAAAAGGCAACAAAATACAGGAAGTAAAATGAGGGTGTGGTTCAAATGTAGGATCAATCAAAACCATCAACTTTAGTAGGAAGCCTTATAGGAAGAACAGCAGCATATTGGAACATCAAGGGAAGGCCAGGGAAAGGGTAAAATGCATTCTGCATCATTTAGGGTCATTTGTTTTGACATTCTGCTAATTGAAATTCAAAAGACAATGAGGTCTGGTTACACTTAAGGTTTTACCAAATTATAAATGATAAACTCAGCAGGTCTGGCAGCATCTATGGAGAGAGAAACAGAGTCAACAATGGAGTCCATATGACTCTTCAACAACTACCTAATTACAGTCCTCGAGTTGCAAATATTTGGTAACCAAGACTCCTCTTACCTGGGCATACAATAGGTTCAATCCAACCCGATTTTCCATAACATCATTGTCATAAGCAGTATCCCAGTAGCTGTAAACAAAAAACGTCATCAGTACAAGGTGGTTATCTGCAGAGGTGGGCATAAGCACAATGTGCTGAATGATTCTATAATAATCAGGCAATAATCCAAGTCATAAAATGTTAAATATTCTGGATGCTGGAATTCAGAATTAAAATAGAAAATGCAGGAAATTCTTGGGTCTGTCAGGAAAAGGAAACATTTCAAGTCTGTGACCTTCCATCAGTAGCGGTTCTGATGAAAGATTACAGATCTGAAATGTTAACTCTGTTTCTCCCTCCACAGATGTTGCCAACCTGAATATTTCCAGCCTTTTTTGTGTACATTTTAAAACTTCATGTCAATGTTGCTCTGTATTAAAGTCACTATATCCGAGATGACCCTACGCTGCTCTCCCCTTTGAGGAGAGAGAGCTGACTGGTGGCGATTTAACCTGAGGATCACCACACCTCTGGCAAGGGGGGCCTTCATGAATAACCTCAGCCGATACAGGAATTGAACCCACACTGTTGGTGTCACTCTGCATCACTGATCAGCTGTCCAGCCAACTGAGCTCACCGACAAAATCATCCTACAGCTGAGGAAATGAACACACTTCCATAATGAAAAAAAACCTTGAAGATACTGAAATAGAAGGAAAACCCATGAAGAAGTTGACTTTCTCATGAACAACTCCTCTTGCTGGAGGAAATAATTTTGTTGATTCCCATCACTAAAACTCTTCTTCCTTCCTACAATAGCTCTAATATGAACCTTTCATACTCCACTGTGGCTCGGCACATATTCTGGGCTACTTCATTGCTTCTCCTATCAATAAGGGTCATTGCAATAAAGAGGGTCATTCAGCTCCAAATCCATGACAACTCCCTTTAGAGCAATTCAACCAGTCGTCACCTTATTTCTCCTAAGTGCTTATCTAATTTCCTTTCGAAATCAGCAATTTTCCCCATTTACACTATCACAGGCAGCAAGCTCCAGGTTATTACTATTTGCTGCATAAAAAAGGTTCTTCATATCCCCTGCAATGCTTGCCCAAAATCTTAAATGTGTTCACTAGCAGATGTTATTTGCTGAGCATGCCAGAGGAAAACCTGCTTTGCTCATCATAATCCTTTTTATTTTTGAGGAAAAACATAATGCATAGAATTCCAGTAACTCTTTAAAAATTATGAAAAAAAGCACACAAGTTACATTGTTTAACAGTTTTACAGCACATTATCTCTCCCCCCCAAAAAAAACCCCACTTGGTCAAAAATGCACAAGTAAACTATCTTCTTGACAGCAACTCCCTTAAAGGTTTTTAAACTACAAAATCCAATATTATCCAAAGCAAAGAACTGTTGTCACTTTAATAAAGGTATGTCGCATGGTATGTCAAACACTCACACTCAGATGTGGAAATCCAAAGTAAGGTTCAGAAAAAAACTGCTTTCTGAAAAACCAAAACTTTTCTGGCTAGAAACTCGACTTCCTCCCCACGCAGATCTGGTCTCAGGACATTTCCCCACACAGCCCGCACAACATAGCTAAAGATATTTCCTTAAATTTTTCCCCCCTTTCATCTCAAATATCATTGTCTTCAAACACCCCTTCTCAATTTCTCCAGATATAAAATGGTTTGCATTTCCCATTTTGTCTCTATACCTTCCCGCTTAATTAAAAAGCCTCAGTTGTAAAGGTTTGTTTTCACTTCTAAACACCCTTTGAAATTTAACAGCTGAAAAGCCAAGTCCCTACTTATTTTTTTTATATCCAATCGATTTACTTGTAAACGCACACAAAAAAAATCCATCACCACAAGTCCTTTCATCGTCAGGTAATGGGAATAGCTGGTCTTTATCTACCTTATCTAAACCCATCATAATCTTGCACAGCTCTGTAAAAATTGTCTTGAATTCGCTTTCTCCAAGAACATTTCCAGCTTCTCCAACCTGATGCTGTAGCCAAAATCCCTCACCTGAACTATTCTGGTCAATCTCCTCCGAATCCTCTCAAGGACATTCACATCTTTCCTGAAATGTGGTGACCAGAACTGGACACAATACTCCAGCTGTAGCTCAACCATCACCTTCGAACTTCTCTTCCCCTTCCCATGCAATGGCAGAAAGTTCAACACCTGCCCCTTTACCTCTTCTCTCCTCACCGTCCAAGGCCCCAAATACTCCTTTTAAATGAAGCACCATTTCACTGACATCTCCTTCAAATTTTGCCTACAGTATTCACTGCTCCCAATGCAATCTGCTCTACACTGGGGAGACTAAACGCAGACTGGATGACAGCTTTGTGGAACACAGTCAGTCAGTCCTCAAGCATAACCCCGACCTCCGTCACTTGCAATTTCTCTTGCCCACATGTCCGCTGTAGACCTGCTGCAATGTCCCAGTGAAGCCCAATGCTTACTGGAGGAAAGCACCTCATCTTCCAACTGGGCACATTACAGCCTTCTGAACTCACCAAGTTCAACAACTTCAGCCTATGAACTCACTCTTCTATCGTGAGCCTCTAAATTTTTTAGATATATTTTTTTGTCTCTCCCCCTTCAGATTTCCAGCATCTACAGTATTTTGCTTTTATTTCGAAAAGTTCCATGGCTATTGAGCTCAATATGCCATTATGAAGCCCAAGATGTCAAATGTTTTTACTCTCAACTACTGAGCAAACTAGCATCCTTTTGCTCTGCATAGTTAATTTCCCAACCCAGACTTTGAGCTCTGAATTGACCTTTTCTTAATAGCAACCTGAGTATTCACTAAGAATTAAACCAACAACCACAATAATCTCCTTTAAAAATTAATTTTTGCTAGCCAGGCCAGCATTTATTGCCCATCCCTAGTTGCCCTTGAGAAGGTAGTGCTGAGCTGCTTTCTTGAACCGCTGTGATCCCTAGGGTGTAGGGACAACCACAGTGCAGTTAGGGAGGGAGTTACAGGATTTTTTGACCCAATGACAGTGAAGGAACAGCACAGTATATTTCTAAGTCAGGATGGTGAGTGGCTTGTGCTAGGTATAACTCCAACCAAAGACTTTTCTGCCCAATTTCTATTGACTCCAGGTTTTCCAAAGGCCCTTGCTGACCCACACGGTCAAACGTTTCCTTGATCAAGGGTAGTTATTCTTACCTCACCTCCGGAATTCAGCTCTTTTATGTTTGAACCAAGGTTGCAATTAGGCCAGGAGCTGAGTGACGCTGGCAGAACCCAAACTTGTGTCATTGAGCAGGTTATTGCTAAGCAAGTGCCGCTTGATTGCACTGTTGATGACCTCTTCCATCGCTTTATTTCTGATCAATTGCAGACTGATGAGGTGGTAACTGGCCAGGTTAGATTTGCCCTGCCTTTTCTGTACAATGATGTGGAGATGCCAGCGTTGGACTGGGGTGAACACAGTAAGAAGTCTCACAACACCAGGTTAAAGTCCAACAGGTTTATTTGGTAGCAAATACCATGTATTTGGTATTTGCTACCAAATAAACCTGTTGGACTTTAACCTGGTGTTGTGAGACTTAGAACATAGAACAGTACAGCACAGTACAGGCCCATCGGCCCTCGATGTTGTGCCGAGCTTTATCTGAAACCAAGATCAAGCTATCCCACTCCCTATCATTCTGGTGTGCTCCACGGGCCTATCCAATAACCGCTTGAAAGTTCCTGAAGTGTCCGACTACACTATCACAGCAGGCAGTCCATTGCACACCCCAACCACTCGGAGTAAAAAAATCTACCTCGGACATCCCTCCTATATCTCCCACTATGAACCTTATAGTTATGCCCCATAGTAACAGTTACATCCAGCCGAGGAAATAGTCTCTGAACGCCCACTCTATCTATCCCCCTCATCATCTTATAAACCTCTATTAAGTCGCCCCTCATCCTCCTCCGCTCCAAAGAGAAAAGCCCCAGCACCCTCAACCTTTTCTCATAAGACCTACCCTCCAAACCAGGCAGCATTCTGGTAAATCTCCTCTGCACTCCCTCCAATGCTTCCACATCCTTCCCATAGTGAGGTGACCAGAACTGCACACAATATTCCAAATGTTCTTACTGTTTTCTGTACAAGACATACCTGGGTAACTTTCCACATTGCTGGGTCGATGCCAGTGTTGTAGCTGTACTAGAATAGGTTGGAGGGGACATGGTAAGTTCTGGAGCACAAATCTTCAGAACTATTGCTGGAATATTGCCAGGGCCCATAGCCTTTGTAGTATCCAGTGCCTTCAGCCGTTTCTTGAAATCATATGGAGTGAATCAGATTGGCTGAAGACTGACATCTGTGATGCTGGAGATCCCAGTAGGAGGCTGAGGTAGATCATCCACTCATCACTTCCGGAGACCATGGGTATTGAGGGAAAAGTCTTTGCTGGTTGGAATTATATCCAGCACAAATCCCTAGTTGCAAATGCTTCAGCCTCATCTTTTGCATAGATATCGATTCCCGGCTTGGGTCACTGTCTGTGTGGAGTTTGCACATTCTCCCCGTGTCTGCGTGGGTTTCTTCCGAGTGCTCCGGTTTCCTCCCACAGTCCAAAAATGTGTGGGTTGGGTTGATTGGCCATGCTAAAATTGCCCCTTAGTGTCCTGAGATGCGTACATTAGAGGCATTAGCAGGTAAATATGTAGGGATATGGGGGTAGGGCCTGGGTGGGATTGTGGTCGGTGCAGACTCGATGGGCCCAATGGCCTCTTTCTGCACTGTAGGGTTTCTATGATTCTATGATATGCTTGGCTCCCCCATCATCGAGGAGGGGGATATTTATGGAACCTCCTCCGTTGAGTTGTTTAATTGCCCGCCATATGCATGACTGGATGTGGCAGAGTTGCAGAGCGTAGCTCTATCACATGCTACTTCTGCTGTTTGACATGCAAGTAGTCCTGAATTGTAGCTTCACATCTCATTTTTAGGCATGCGTGATGTTGCTCCTGGCATGCCTTCTTGCACTCTTTTTTGACCCAGGGTTGATCCCCCAAGTTTGTAGTAATGATAGAGCAGAGGATATGCTGGTCTATGAGGTTACACATTGTGATGGAGTACAATTCTGCTGTTGCTGATGGACCACAGTGCCGCATGGACACCCAGGCTTTGCTAGAGCTGTTTGAAATCCATTCCATTTAGCATGCTGGCAGTAACACCATTCCTTCATTGTTGCTGTGTCAAAGTCCTGGAACTCCTTCCCTAACAGCATCGTGGGTGTACCTACACCATATGAACTGTAGTTCAAGGAGGAAGCTCACCACTTTTTCCAAGGACAATTATGAATGGACAATAAATGCTGGCCAAGTCAGCAATGCCCACATCCCATGAATGAATTTTTAAAAATGTATGTTTTCATAGTTGCACCATTTTCATAAGTGATGGCTTACTATGCCATCAAAGAATCCAAAAGTATGGATTCACGTTAAATGTCTGAAACACCTTTTCTAAAATGTATCAGCAACCTCATGTTGTACGTACTCAGTCAGTAAGCACCATACAACAACTAGGTAAGGGTTACACAGCATTCTTCACCTGATTCAGTACATTTTTACTGCCATTTTTTAAACAGGTAATTAAATGTACAGACAATCACTGCTCTCATGGTTTAACTAAATGAAAACCACTGCAATTATATTCTAAATTCAAAACAGAACAAAATGCCTGCAACAGAAAGCAGTAATTTACCAAAGAATTTAAAATACTGAAAAAAGCATCTTTATAAAGCAAGTTATCCTTTAGAATTTGAAATACAAAATCTTCATTTATTACCTCTTTCGCAGCACAATTCTGTATTCTGTGTTTTTCAAGCTTGTGACTGAAATATAGGGCAGCTCAAACTCCTGCAGCTTTCGTACAACTGAGGAATAACAAGACAGTTCATAAAATAGATGTAGTGCTCAAATTTCTATAAATAGAAAAAGTAAATACTAACGGTGTTTGTACTCTGTTCAGTTTCTCAGTAATTCATTTCTTTCATGTTGTACTCGGCTATTTCTTCCTATCACCTCAGGCATCGCTTAATTTTGCCCCTCTCATCATTAGGGATGGGCAATAACTGCTGGCTCAGGCAGCGACATTCAGATCCCATGAACGAATATTTTTTAAAAACAACCAGATTGCCAAGAAGTGACTGAGAAAAGATTAAAAGATGTGGGCGGTGGTTGGTTGGAGGGGTATAGGGGATGAGATGGAAGGAGAGATGGGGGTCGGGGTGTGCACAGTGAGGAGGGAGACTGAAAATAAGGATTGTATTATTCAAGGTGCATTCACAGTTCAACTTTACGAGCAAGTTATTTCTGTCCAGTGCTCATGCTGAATCAGATTCAGCCCATTCACTACCTGCAGCTTAAACATTCAGCTCACTTTGCAGCCTTCATATTACACTTGATAACTTAGTCATAAAATATTTTTAAACATCAAGCGTAAACACCACCAGCTGAACTCATTTCTATTATGCTTTATGCTGCAAGAATGGTTAGTGTGGAAAATTAGGTAGATGCTCTTAATTCAAATTACAGAAGCAGAGTCATTTCAAATGTGAAGTAAGGCAAGTAAAAATGCTTTTTTAAAAAAAACTTGGGAAGGCTAATTGGATACTTCTTTGCATTCAAAATACATGTCATAACATGGAACACCATTTGTACTCTGCGTAACTGGAGGGAGCCTTGATCCACATGACGTTAAGAACATCCACCCATTACATTTGTGAATGTTTCCCCTTTCCTGCAGCATTGTTGACACTCCCACATCTGTCAATCTGTGGGCTATTTTATGCTGAGTGTCTGTACTTAAAATAAATGACTATTCTCAAAATCATTTCATGGAGGACCTTTACAGCTGGCAAGAAAAGGATACCTTCTGCAGTCTTAACTGGAATTGCATCCAAGAAGTGGTCAAGCTTGTTACATTTAGTAGAATTGCTGCCCTTTGCATCTGTACCAAAATAAATTTCCTGCCAGATGAATTTAAAAACAAAGCTTTGCTGTCTCTTTTTTCTGATTATGGTGGGGCTTTGTCCCTACTGTTAAGTGTTAATTTTCTGAACTCTCTTCTTGGGCCCTCCAGACTGTTGCAACAAAATCAAGAGAACATACAAACTTCCTCCTCAGCTTTCAAAATGCACCCACTAAATGCATAAGTAATCTGGGGTGGCAACACTTTCCAAGAATAATCTATCTTTTGCTCAGTAAATTCGCAAGATGGATGATTATTAATAGCAAGAATGATGATTTTTATATTAAAATTACAAAGTGTTGGAAATACTCAGGTCTGGCAGAATCTGAGAGAGAGAGAGAAAAGGTAGAGTCCAATGTGACTTTTCTTCTTTCCAAACACTTGGTTTTTATTTCTGATCTGCAGTATTTTGCTTCTATGACGACAGGGCCAGGGAGAAGAGGAGATAGAAATTAAAAGAGAGTTAAGAAATCAGAGACAGGCCCATGACCCACATTAGCAGGTTGTTGCTCCAATTCACTTTCAACTTTGACCATTTCACTTGGTGAATCAGGACCAACTAAAAATTTTCAAAGTTTACGCTTATAGCTTACTTTACTTCAAAATTTAATTGGCGAGCAATGTGTGGATACAAACAAGGCAGGAAATTTAATTAATAAACTTACAAGAACAACTATCGTCACTTCCTTCTCGGATAAGAAAGAGGCTGAAATATCCAACCAGCTCATCAGGAAGGTCCAGTTTTGCTGCAACTGCCTTTAACGAGAAGAAAATGGTCATTATTTCTAGAAACATTTCTAAAAGCAAGATTCAGAAATATCATTTTTGTACTTGTGAAAAGCTACAAGTTCACCTTTTGAACAGGGAGCAAAGGGGAAGTTTGCAGAGAGAGTGAAAAGGAGGGAAGGTGGTGAATATTTGTCAATCAGCACTTCTTAATTCAATATGTAGTTAGTTGCTTCTTTGTTTTTATGCAGGAGTGTGGTTGTCTACATTCCAGTTTGGGACTGACGAAACAACAAATTTTAAGGTATAGGCAGTGGAGGATAACCTGCCTCAATAAAATTTAAAGTTGGCAGATTAGGAGCTTGTTGACATGCCTTTTTACAGGCCACATTCAACCAGAACTGGCATGAATGTCTTGACTACATTGATTAATCTTAAATTTTCACAGTCATGCATCTTGCTTTTTGGCTTATAAATATGCCCTGTTTTTCCTTAAATTTACAACTGATTTAATGTTAACATTTTTCTTTTAAAATGAGTTTTGTCTTCATGCATGATTCCAAAGGTTGGTTCCTTATCTTGCCTTACGTGGCCCTATGGCCAAGTAAATTAAGCTGACAGCGCCACCTACAGATGGCACTCTGACATGTTGCGACTGTGTCCTACTTTTACAATTACAATAACTAATATGTATAGATTATCTCTGTTCAGATGCAAAAGGAATTAGGGAAAAGGAGACAAAAAGGAGCATTAGGCAAGAAGCTGAATTACACTAGTTGCTTAAAATATGAAAAAGTAACCTCAAGGGAGCATTAAGGAAGACTAAGTGGATTGTTTAAATCATTCAGGTAAAACTCTTTCCAATCTCCAATTTTCCTCATTTACCCTCCATTAAGGCATGTTCAATGGAGCAAGTCACAAACTTTCTGTTCCTTCAAGGCTTCCCATTTGCTCTTGACCCGAGATTCCAATCTGGAATCATGCACATTTTGTCTCTCTCCAATCAGCAGAAAATTTTACAGAAAACTCCCCAAGTCCTCTGCCTTTTCCTGTTCCCCATAATAATTAATCAAACCTACTAATATTTGTGGACTAGCAGCAGACAAAATGCTGTACCATGAAGTGCTGTGAAAAATCCATACTGCTTTCTGAATGTTATTCATTAAGGGAATCGTACCACATGACTGACTCCACTAAAAATGGTTGGCTTCTAAAGTGGCCTGGTAACTTTATAATAATGATGTGGAGATGCCGGCGTTGGACTGGGGTAAACACAGTAAGAAGTTTAACACCACCAGGTTAAAGTCCAACAGGTTTATTTGGTAGCAAAAGCCACACAAGCTTTCGGAGCTGCAAGCCCCTTCTTCAGGTGAGTGGGAATTCTGTTCACAAACAGAGCATATAAAGACACAAACTCAATTTACATGAATAGTGGTTGGAATGCGAATACTTACAACTAATCAAGTCTTTAAGAAACAAAACAACGCGAGTGGAGAGAGCATCAAGACAGGCTAAAAAGATGTGTATTGTCTCCAGACAAGACAGCCAGTGAAACTCTGTGGGGGTTACAAATAGTGTGACATGAACCCAATATCCCGGTTGAGGCCGTCCTCGTGTGTGCGGAACTTGGCTATCAGTTTCTGCTCAGCGACTCTGCGCCGTCGTGTGTCGCGAAGGCTGCCTTGGAGAACGCTTACCCGAATATCAGAGGCCGAATGCCCGTGACCGCTGAAGTGCTCCCCAACAGGAAGAGAACAGTCTTGCCTGGTGATTGTCGAGCGGTGTTCATTCATCCGTTGTCGCAGCGTCTGCATAGTTTCCCCAATGTACCATGCCTGCAAGAAAGGATGTCCCGAGGCATGGTACATTGGGGAAACTATGCAGACGCTGCGACAACGGATGAATGAACACCGCTCGACAATCACCAGGCAAGACTGTTCTCTTCCTGTTGGGGAGCACTTCAGCGGTCACGGGCATTCGGCCTCTGATATTCGGGTAAGTGCTCTCCAAGGTGGCCTTCGCGACACACGACGGCGCAGAGTCGCTGAGCAGAAACTGATAGCCAAGTTCCGCACACACGAGGACGGCCTCAACCGGGATATTGGGTTCATGTCACACTATTTGTAACCCCCACAGAGTTTCACTGGCTGTCTTGTCTGGAGACAATACACATCTTTTTAGCCTGTCTTGATGCTCTCTCCACTCGCGTTGTTTTGTTTCTTAAAGACTTGATTAGTTGTAAGTATTCGCATTCCAACCATTATTCATGTAAATTGAGTTTGTGTCTTTATATGCTCTGTTTGTGAACAGAATTCCCACTCACCTGAAGGGGCTTGCAGCTCCGAAAGCTTGTGTGGCTTTTGCTACCAAATAAACCTGTTGGACTTTAACCTGGTGTTGTTAAACTTCTTACTAACTTTATAATATGCAACATAAATACAAGCACTGATCTAACAATTACATTAAATTAAAATTTAGCAATCCTAGATCTGATGATCCTGTAAAATCATCCTCAGCAACATCTCGGACTGCTGCTCAAGGCAGAAAAACTGAACCATAGATAATAGAACAGATGGCCCTGTTACAGTATGGCTGTGTAAAGTTATGCTGATAGCACCACCTGCAATCTCTTTGGAATGCTGCAGCCTACCATAATTGCTCGCGTGGAATCTTATCTTTGATCCAGCATCCTCAATTCTACCATTACTACCTGTCTGAATGGCGCATTCCATTGGACAGACTCACCACCTCCTCAAAGGCGATTAGGGATGAACAACAGATGATAGCTTAACCAGTGACATGCACATGCCAGGAATAAAATCATATCCTACAGTTGCGATGTTGTCCATATGATTTCAAAGTTCGTTAGATCTTATGACAAGTCAACCAGTACTAATCCATGTTGAACATTATTAGACTAAAGACTTCAATTTGCACTCCAACAGTTGCTTAGTAGTCACTGATCAAGGAAGCCAAGAGACTGGCTGGCAAAGGTGATGAGGAAACCAACCTAATGTTACAATCTCGGCAGAGATCAGGAATGTGTTTAATTTTTTAAATAATTTTAATAATAATTTAAGTAATGAAGTCTGAAAATATTATTGGAATCAAAAGTACAAGTTCTATAGTTGATCCTATTCATTATTAGAAGCAAATTTTGCATAACTGAGCACAGCTTGGTTTTCAAAGTTAATTTGTAGTTTAAAGATGCTCATTTTTCGCATATGTGAAAGAACAATAGTATTTCAGTAATTCCGCTACCGCATTAGCATTTTAATAAGTTAACACTTATCACAGCAAGATTACTCCAACATTGTAAATAAACTTGAACTATAACAGATTTTCAATATTCAGCTGTGTTGGGAGCCACAGAAATGCTTCTCATCAGTTCCAAATTTGTAAAACTGAAGCACATAAATAACAAGCTACTTAAAACTGCCAATGTCCCCAGTGAGCACAACTGGATGTTTCTTAGCCTGTGTAAAAATGTTCAGTCTGTTTGCTATCAACTTGGCTATGTGACAAGATCCAAGTTTATTTGCTAAAAATGACCCTTGCGATTTCATAATACAATTTGTAGTTTTTGTTTACCTCAAGTACATCTTCGGTCTGGTCTGAGCTGAAAATATTGACTTTTACTTTCTGTCCATTGGACAAGTAGACATCAAGCTGTACCTCTTGTGTTGGAATCTGCTGTGTTTCCTAAAGGTTCCAAAATGTAATACGAACATAAAAACTGCTTTAATTTCCAAATATAAATTAAATGTTGTTAATATTAATGACCAAGTTAGCTATCTCTATGCAAGAGAAATTAGTAATGCAACCTAACCAGTGTACAGTTCATTATACATTCTTACTACACTATTGCAAAGGTTTAACCAAACATTTGTGGAACAATAAAGTTTTAAATTTTATATGCCGACTTCAGAGACCAATCCACACTATATTGGATTATGCTTCAAAGAACAAAACAGCACAGGAACAGGCCCTTCGGCCCTCCAAGCCCGCGCCGCTCCCTGGTCCAAATTAGACCATTCTTTTGTATCCCTCCATTCCCACTCCGTTCATATGGCTGTCTAGATAAGTCTTAAACGTTCCCAGTGTGTCCGCCTCCACCACCTTGCCTGGCAGCGCATTCCAGGCCCCCACCACCCTCTGTGTAAAATATGTCCGTCTGATATCTGTGTTAAACCTCCCCCCCTTCACCTTGAACCTATGACCCCTCGTGAACGTCACCACCGACCTGGGGAAAAGCTTCCCACCGTTCACCCTATCTATGCCTTTCATAATTTTATACACCTCTATTAAGTCTCCCCTCATCCTCCGTCTTTCCAGGGAGAACAGTTTACCCAATCTCTCCTCATAACTAAGCCCCTCCATACCAGGTAACATCCTGGTAAACCTCCTCTGTACTCTCTCCAAAGCCTCCACGTCCTTCTGGTAGTGTGGCGACCAGAACTGGACGCAGTATTCCAGATGCGGCCGAACCAACGTTCTATACATCTGCAACATCAGACCCCAACTTTTATACTCTATGCCCCGTCCTATAAAGGCAAGCATGCCATATGCCTTCTTCACCACCTTCTCCACCTGTGACGTCACTTTCAAGGATCTGTGGACTTGCACACCCAGGTCCCTCTGCGTATCTACACCCTTTATGGTTCTGCCATTTATCATATAGCTCCTCCCTACATTATTTCTACCAAAATGCATCACTTCGCATTTATCAGGATTGAACTCCATCTGCCATTTCTTTGCCCAAATTTCCAGCCTATCTATATCCTTCTGTAGCTTGTGACAATGCTCCTCACTATCTGCAAGTCCTGCCAATTTTGTGTCGTCCGCAAACTTACTGATCACCCCAGTTACACCTTCTTCCAGATCATTTATATAAATCACAAACAGCAGAGGTCCCAATACAGAGCCCTGCAGAACACCACTAGTCACAGGCCTCCAGCCGGAAAAAGACCCTTCCACTACCACCCTCTGTCTTCTATGACCAAGCCAGTTCTCCACCCATCTAGCCACCTCCCCCTTTATCCCATGAGATCCAACCTTTTTCACCAGCCTACCATGAGGGACTTTGTCAAACACTTTACTAAAGTCCATATAGACGACATCCACGGCCCTTCCCTCGTCAACCATTCTGGTCACTTCTTCAAAAAACACCACCAGGTTAGTGAGGCATGACCTCCCTCTCACAAAACCATGCTGACTATCGTTAATGAGTTTATTCCTTTCTAAATGCGCATACATCCTATCTCTAAGAATCTTCTCCAACAACTTCCCCACCACGGACGTCAAGCTCACCGGCCTATAATTACCCGGGTTATCCTTCCTACCCTTCTTAAATAACGGGACCACATTAGCTATCCTCCAATCCTCTGGGACCTCACCTGCGTCCAGTGACGAGACAAAGATTTGCGTCAGAGGCCCAGCGATTTCATCTCTCGTCTCCCTGAGCAGCCTTGGATAGATTCCATCAGGCCCTGGGGATTTGTCAGTCTTTAAATTCTCTAACAAACCTAACACTTCCTCCTTTGTAATGGAGATTTTCTCCAACGGTTCAACACTCCCCTCCGAGACACTCCCAGTCAACACATCCCTCTCCTTTGTGAATACCGACGCAAAGTATTCATTTAGGATCTCCCCTACTTCTTTGGGCTCCAAGCATAATTCCCCACTTTTGTCCCTGAGAGGTCCGATTTTTTCCCTGACAACCCTTTTGTTCCTAACGTATGAATAAAATGCCTTGGGATTCTCCTTAATCCTGTCTGCCAAGAACATTTCGTGACCCCTTTTTGCTCTTCTAATTCCCCGTTTGAGTTCTTTCCTACTTTCTTTGTACTCCTCCAGAGCTCCCTCCGTTTTTAGCTGCCTGGACCTACCATACGCCTCTCTTTTCTTTTTGACCAGTACTCATTGAGAGTACCTGAAGACAAAATCATTTGTGTGGAAAATTTTTGAACATTGTATTGATGAAAACAATGCGAGTTTTACGATGTTTTTGTAAGGCCACATATTCAATACAGGCAGTATTATTTTGCATATTAGTAAATATGTAAAATGCAAGTTTTAGATAGTATCTGGAATTCCAGATAAAGACAGGAGGGACAAAATTTAAGAAACAACTGGATACTGCAACGGGGTGATTCGCCATTCTGACTGGCCTTTTTTAAAATCATAGAAATCCTACAGTGCAGAAAGAGGCCACCCGGCCCATCGAGTCTGCACCGACCACAATCCCACCCAGGCCCTACCCCCATATCCCTACATATTTATCCACTAATCCCTCTAACCTACGCATCTCAGGACACCAAGGGGCAATTTTAGCATGGCCAATCAACCTAACCTGCACATCTTTGGACTGTGGGAGGAAACCGGAGCACCCGGAGGAAATCCACGCAAACACGAGGAGAATGTGCAAACTCCACACAGTGACCCAAGCCGGGAATCGAACCCAGGTCCCTGGAGCTGTGAAGCAGCAGTGCTAAGCACTGTGCTACTGTGCCACCCAAATAATCTGTATTTATCTTGTGAAATACAGCAACCATTTTGTATGAAGGCCAACATGATTGACTAATTAATCACTGTTGTTATCCCGTGAGCAGAGAATGTTTGTCAAAATAAAAAGGGAAACTCTTTGCTCTGTTTAAAGAACTGTAATAGCCTTAAAAGCCCTTTTGATCAGCACAAGAATGTTGTTTTATATCTCATCCCAAGGGAAACATTCTTTTGATACTAATTCCAGTTTCAAAAAAGTGTATCTTGGGCTCCAAATGTTCTCTGTTTCTCTCTCCACAGATGCTGCCAGATTTGAGTTTTCCAGCATTTTGTTTTCATTCCTTTAATACTTTAGTCGACTGCTAGCCTCGATTACATTGTTACACCAAGAATTCAGTCTGAATTCACGGCTAGAGACGGGTGCTACCAATTCAGCAAAGGTCACATTAACCGGAAAATGAAATGAAAATTACTTCAGGCATTACCATAATTAAGATCGTCCCTTTATAGTACCATGATGCTCGTTCAACTCATTATTTAATGTCCACTAGTCGGGAATCTAAAGAGACGGGACTGCACACAACATTTTGATACATTCTTGGTCACTATGAATATCAACATACCTGTTGCGCTTTTCTCAGAAAGCTGTTGAATGCCTCACTGCCACCCAGCAAGCAATCTTGACGTACTATGATAAACACAAGAATTAGTTTTAACAAAACGATTTTTCCTCAAGTGGAATACAGGAAAATCAGTCCCAAATAATAGATGTAAATGTACAGGTTCTCAAATCTTGAAACTATCTGATGACTAGTTTAGCTGGAGGCAAGTGAACACGGAATTAAAAATAAATGCCACAATCATTCAATAAGGAATGTGGAAGCTGCAAAAGGGCACATATCTGATGCAGCAAAACAAAATCATTGGTTAGAAACAAGGCTGGAAAGAGGGGCATGCTCAAACATAAAATGAAAGCCAAGACTCTCCAATGACAGATTGACCAGTGCAGGAATATGGCCATGATTGAAGTTGCAGCAGATTTTATCCCACTCCAACAGGATATTCAATTTTAAATCTTCTCAAGCAATCTATCCGCAGTGCTCTTGCTACTCTCGTGTACCTCTTTGTTGGAAGCCCAAGGGAAGCAAAAACCATTGAAATATCAAAAGCCCTTCAGTTGAGGGAGGATGGGGCTGAGAAAAAAGGAAAGAGCGAAGAACTGACAATTCGTAGAATCTTTATGCAAAGCATAATGTTAAAAGTTACTTTTAAACCTTGTTCAAACTGATCAAAGATTGCCATGGCAAAAGCAAATATTGAGTAGTCATTCCACTACAGTTTCTAACTCATATTCACTAATATGGCATAGTTTAAAGTGACATGGATACTATGTTTCATCTGCCTTTACAGCATACTCACGCATAATGATATTTAGAAGACACTCTGCAGAGCATCAGGCTACAGGTGTAAGTGAATGAGATTAAGCATCATGTTAAGAAAACAGCAACAGTAAATACATGATTTATCACCTACCAATTAAAATGGTACACTTATTTAGGGGGTGGAAAAGAAGAAGTCAAAATCAAATAGGTCAAACAGGAACTTGTGTCAAAATACTATTTTCAAAACATAGGTCAAAAGGAGAGGAAGGAAAGGGACCTTCCCCATCGTGCTTTTTAGGGGAAGAAATGTTAACTGCATCTCTAACCCAGAATCGAACTGGACTCAGTGAAACTATTTTTCAGAATCCATCATAATTTACGTTCCTTTAGAACTATGTTAATTACTTAAGCATCTGCAGTTCAGAAATCCAAATATCAGAGCACAATTGCTAATTTTGATTTGAATTTCAGAATAAAAAGGAATTAACATGCTCTTACCACTCTGAATGTACTTCTCTAATTGTTCTCTACGTTGTTCTACCTCTGCAGCCGTTAAAGTGAAAATCTTTTTAGGAGGAAAGTGAGGAAGTACATTGGTCCCATATTCCTTTCGTAACTGAAAGAGAATGCAGGGTCATACATAAGATGCAGAACGGAAGTTTTTAGAAACATTTCTGCGTAGACTTGTATCTAGCTAATAGCACTAAAACATACTGGTTTTGACCATCTCAGCAACTGCTTTGCCTTTTCATTACTGTCCCTTTTCCAATCTTTTACCAACATAGTCACGGATTAACAACTCATATATAGCATCTTTACAATAAAATAATAATAAAATATCCCAACAGACTTCACAAGTAGCATGGTGGTTAGCACTACTACCTCAGTGCATGGACCGGGTTCAATTGTGGCTTCTCCCCATGTCTGCTCGAGTTTTCTTCTCTTCCCCTCCCAAACTCCAAAGATGTTTGGTCAGGTTGATTGGCCATGATATATTATCCCTTAGTGTCAGGGATTAGCAGGCTAAATATATGGGGTTACAAGGATGAAGCCTAGGTGGGATTGTCATCAGTGCAGGCCCGATGGGTCAATTGGCCTTCTTCTGCGCTGAAGGGATTCTATGATGTATCAAAGTTAGATATGGAGTCACACAGCAATATTTGAGCAAATGGAAAAGCCTTCATCATGAGGATAAGTTTTGAGTATCTTGAGGAAAGAACAAAGAACAAAGAAAATTACAGCACAGGAATAGGCCCTTCAGCCCTCCAAGCCTGCACCAACCATGCTGCCCGACTGAACTAAAATTCCCTACCCTTCCGGGGATCATATCCCTCTATTCCCATCCTATTCATGTATTTGTCAAGACGCCCCTTAAAAGTCACTACCGTATCCGCTTCCACTACCTCCCCCGGCAATGAGTTCCAGGCACCCACCACTCTGTGTAAAAAAGAGAGGTAGTGAGTTCCACAGTTTAGGCCCGAAGCCAATCGTGCAGCTATAAACACTCTCTTATGCACAGGCATAAAAAGAACGTACAAGAGAAACAAATACTGGAAATACTCAAGTCAGGCAGCATCAAATACTCAAGTCAGGCTGTTTCTACACAAAGGAATTTTAAACTGGTATTTACCAGAAAACAAATTTCCAATGTAAGTGGAAGCTGATTATTACAGGTTACATACAGTAGAATGGAATAATTATTTACTGTCCACTAGATTGACTATTCTCATCAGGAAGTGATTTCATGGAAAATAGTACCTTCCATTTACTTAAATCATTATGCCTTGCAGTTGCAAAAACTATTCACCTGCTCATGCAATCCATAGAGTTGACTGTATCGGACCCGACAGTGTAACACTCCATTCACATGAATATTGTAGGCCTGCAATAGTAAGAGGTAAGAACATAATTACAATGAGCAAGAATGATCTGGACTTAATTTCAAGTAATATTGTTGCTTTCACATATTACCAACATACCCTTTCCCAAACACTGGAATTATATCAGAGCATATATTTTCACAAACAAGCTGTTATTAAATTATAACATTTTATGCCTAATATGCAGGAGCCCAATACAGTGTTACTTGGACACACATTTGCATGTTCTTCTAACACTGCCACCACTTTGCTTCATACTGTGACATGGTCATTGTGGTCAAAACATATGGCAAGAACAGTAATCTTGCTTCCCCTCAGAATTCCATGTTTTTAAAAAAGAGAGAGAAGAATGTTTATCACCAGAGGCAACATCATTACCATTAATAAGTATACTCAATCTAACTCAGTTAATGTATATGGCAATAATATAATATCTTGCCTCATTTCTCTCCCTACTTAACATCCACTCTTGCCCAATCACAGCATCTAATTGATTATGGTCCTTTGCAACAGCTTACAGCAGGGGCTGCCAAATGGGCTCTGCAGAATCCTGGTGCTCAGAGGGGAAGGTGCCTGAGGAAGTTCTGGCAGTCACAAAACAAAAGGGCAGTACTTTTAGGGAAAAAAAACTGAACAAAAACCACACCTGTAAGCTGAAGCAGCAACAGTTTGAGAAAGAGCAATGGCTACAAATCAATATATTAAAAAAAATCAAATTGACCACTCAGAGCTGACCCTCTGCACATTACCGTCTAATCATAGGATTCACGGGGAGAGGTGCTTTGGCAGGGGATTCATATGGGGAGGGGGCCTAAAACAAATTGTTGACATAAGAATGTATGAGGTTTCCAGATGCTCTTGGGATATTATGAGAGGTTCCATAGCTGGAAAAGTTTGGGAAACCCTAGCTTACAGCACTGGTCTTCCAAATTTACACTTCAACTTCCCATGATCTCACTCTGAAATGGAACATTCTATAGGGTTGCACATACCTATTGCACGCAAGGAATGATATTGAGACATCAATATATGCATAATACACAAAATGCCATATGGTTTTTCAGCATATCACATGATGTTACTAGAGGATTCTGAAAGTTGTTACATACTTCTACTAGAAAGTGTAAAGATCAGGAAAAGGAAAAACAGCTCTCTCCTTGTTGGCCCAAGTGTTATGTTCATCTGGTTGCAGGTTGAGGGGACAGCTGGTTTTTTGGAATCAGCATTCAGAGTGGTTGCTTTAAATGAGGTCACATATTTTACCTCCTTGGCCTACCTGTAAGTGCTTCAAACTCATTCAAACCTAATGCCACAAGCAAAACCAAGAACTTTAGTGCAAATCCTAATTGCTTTTCCTCATTTGAAAAAAGTGTCCTCTAATTATGCACCATATATTTCCTGGAGGTCCCCTCTTCAACGTTGGCAACACCAAGTTGCCGAGAATTGCAAATTAGCACAAAATGGTAATAGGTTTTTCACTATTTTGTGTCTACTTCTATATTTATCAGCCAAAGTTTAGAGGGATACAAAATTCAGTAATCCTAGATAGGACTGGAGTCACACCAAATAGAGGTGGTAGGTTTCCTTCAATTAAAAAGTGTTTTTTTTAAGATGAAGCATTTTTCAGCCCTCAAATTATCACATTTAGTGAATTCTTTCATGCAACCTGGTGTGGTTGGATCATCAATTTATAACCTCTGGGTTGAGTATCAGCCACTACACGACTGAACCACTGTGTAGTACAAGATTGTGTCCAGTTCTAGGCACAGCACTTTAGGAAGGAAGGATGTTAATAATGGAAAGAGCACAGATAGATTTACCATGATACTAGCTAACAGCTTTAAATGTGGACACTTGAGAGTGAGGGTCTTTTTGCCTTGGTAAGACCACACCTGGAATAGTGTGCAATCCTGGGTTCCTTATCTGGGAAAGGATGTTCTTGCTATAGAGGGAATGCAGCAATGGTTTACTAGACTGATTCCTGGGGTTGAAGTACAGAGGAGAGATAAGTCAGATAGGATTATTCACTATCACAGAAAAATAGCTGAGGCTAAAACATTGTATGTTTCCAGAGTTTGGGGGGGCGGGGGGGGGGGGGGGGGGGGGGGGGGGAGGGGGATCAAAGGATATTGGGAGATGGCAGGACAGCTTGATGATCAGCCATGATCATAATAAATGGCGGAGCAGGCTCTAAGGGCTGAATGGCCTACTCCTGTTCCTATGTAACAAAGAAATTAAGAGGTCCACTATGGAGTTGCAATAAGGGAAAACTATTTCCACTGACAAATTAATTGGTAATTTGAAGGCTAGAAGTGCAAGGCCACCGAATAAATAAAGACAGGATTAAAAAATATAAACAGTGAAGGGAAGATTTCCAACAGATTTTAAGATAGTGGAAAATGTTAAAGGGTATAGTGAAGAGACAATGAAATGCAACCATAGCTTCTCCACTCCCAATGTAGACATGATTGGTCAAAACAGCCTTCTGAAAATTCAACAATTCTATTTACATACATTGGTTAAGCATCTGAATGGTCCAAAAGTTAAATAGTGGGTTTAAAAAATGTCAGAATGCCACAGTCACAAGTTTGACTTCCAACCAGTGCTGATCTTTGCTACAGCAGCAGTTGGAAGCTGCAACAATCCTCAATTCTTGGGCTAAAAGGGCAAAAATATATCAGAGTTCTCACTTCTACTGGCAGGCACAAGTATTTGAACATTAGCTGAAAACAGGTTAGTCATGTTATGTGATGGCCTGCAGTAAGGTAATTTGCCAATACCACCTTGACTCAAAGTAGAAAAGTCTTGGAGATACACAAGTGGCCAGCCTAAAAGAAAAAAGATAGGCTAACATTTTATGATTTTGACCTTTATTGATTTCACACAATTTATTTAAACTTGTGAGATATACAGGTTCTGAAGGACTGACAAATGTACCATGAGACTAAACATGCAGAGCCAAGGAAGAAATATGGTTAGAGATACATGATCAGCTGCCAATGCATTTTCTATAAAATTTATATAGTAAAAGGCCTATTTTGTTCTTAGACTGACAATATCTGAAAGAGATAAAAAGGTGATGGCTAATTTGTTAACATTTGGCACCAATTAGATGACAAATACCATACAAAAATATTTACTCGGGTGGAAGTACATTTTGTACTTGCTTTAACAAAAAATTCATCCCAAGCGGTACAATAGATTTTTGTTTACTGATAACAGGATGCATCAATAAAAAACATTTCTGAAATATAAAAACCACAGTAAAAGCTAGCAGGTCAGATAGCATTTTACAATACCAGCTGATACTACCATTATATTGCTACTAGGCAAGTCAGATCCCAGAGTGGAATCTGGTGTGATGGATCCAAACTGCGGTTTCACAGATCATGGTCACAGGAGAATGCAATCAGCATACATATACAGCCATGTGCACCAAAGGCCTGTAATAAGGAGTCACTAACTTTCAGCTGCCTCCTATGATCTTCCGACTTCCCTCAAGCCCACTCTGTTCCTTGCAGCTTTCTCTCAATAATTCAGAGTCAATTGCTCTGCTTCTTACTTTCAATTTAAGGAATTAGACTGTCTTTTTAGGACCTCTTTGTCCCACTCCCTGGTTCAGGACTACCTTCTATTTTGGGACCTGTTCCCTGCCCTGCTCACTGGGACATCTTCTCCAGGTCATCTGACCTTTTAAAGCTATTTCACTCTGTTTTACTTCTGCGCACCGTTTACTGGCCTAAATTGCTGCACACACCACCTCCACTCGCGGCTAAGGTCCGCTGGGAACAGTAGTTTTCAACCACTGTTTTAAAACATTTTTCTCTGTTTACTTGCTTCTCATCTCATTTCATAACCACACATCATATTGTACAAAGATTTAACCAAAACAATGCCAATAAATGTAAGACTAGCAGAATTTGTACATCATAGAATTCTCATAAATGAATCCTTGCATTTCTTTTTTCTCCCAGTATCAGTCTTTAACTCAATGTTTCATTTAAAAACGCAGCCCAATCATCCTCTTCATTAGCTGTAGGCATAATTCCATCTTCATGCTCATTTTCCAAACTCAAAACATAGTAAGATCATTGAGAAAATATCAACTTGGCATCTTTGTACATCATCAAATCATTTCTCCTGTGATCAAACCGCTTAGCCGTTTCACGGGCATGGAGATGTTTTTTGTAATATGTATATTTCCATGTTGTGTTATGTATATATTCTGTGTAAGGAAAGCTGCGTCTGGGTGTGCCCAGGTTAATCAAAGGAGAGGTTTTGAAGTCAAAATGTCTGTAGAATCTAAAGGGATGAAAGAGTAAAGGTTATTACTTCTTTGCATTTGTACTGAGGCCTTATGGTGGATTTTAATTTACAAGTAAACAGAGTGGATTTGAAATTTACATTTACAGTCAAGTGCTGAAAGTGCGTGTAGCTATTACACTGGTTAAAAGGTGACAAAGAACATTTGCATCTTACAGGGGATCTGATTTATTGTCGTATTAGTATAGTGAAAAGTATTGTTGCTTGTGCGCTATACAAAGCATACCGTACATAAAGGAAGGGAAAGCGTGCCAAATGTAGTATTACAATCATAGCTACGGTGTAGAGAAAGATCAATTTAATGTGAGATCGGTCCATTCAAAAAGTCTGATGAGAGCAAGGAAGCAGCTGTTTTTGAGTCAATTGGTATGTGACCTTTTGTATCTTTTTCCCTATGGGAGAAGGTGGAAGAGAACATGTTCAGGGTGTGGGGTCCTTAATTATGCTGGCTGCTTTTCCAAGGCGGCAGAAAGTGGAGACAGTGTCAATGGGTGGGAGGCTGGTTTGGGTGATGGATTGGGCTTGTTCACGACTGTTAGTAGTTTCTTGCGGTCTTGGACAGAGCAGGAGCCATACCAAACTGTGATACTATCAGAAAGAATGCTTTCTATGGTGCATCTGTAAAAGTTGGAGAGAGTTGTAGCGGACATGCCAAATTTCCTTGGTCTTCTGAGAAAGTAGGGATGTTGGTGGGCTTTCTTAACTATAGTGTCGGCATGGAGGGACCAGAATAAGTAAAACAGGGCAGGTATTTTAAATTTTATTGATCCAAAGTAGAGGTAACATAGGAACATGAAAAGGTTTTAATATTTAATATTTGGAGAACCCAAGTTTAAAGGGATTTGTGAAGACCACGGAGAACAAGATGGCTGGGGAGGAAAGAAAAGATTAGGCCGGGGGATATTTGTCCTGTGAAGCAATTTGTTTAAATCTGCCTCTGGAAAACCACATGTGTGTTTTGGCTTGAGAAGTTGTAAGCAGTTTCTTGAATTGTGGATTTTAAGAGCTGTTGCAAAAAAAGAATTTCATTATGTACTTTTGGGAAAACATTTTTACAAGGTCTTCACTATGCATCTTTTATATTGTGTGAAGTTTTTTTTTCCAATAAACATTTTAATTCGCCAAATGTTGCCACTGGATTTCTATGCTTTTGAGATCAGTAGCTATCCACCCTCATTTCTACAATAATCAGTCTGAAATCTGGCTTGCTCAGCGTTATCAGCTGCAGTCATAACATTATGTTCACACGAAAGATACCACTGCTTGGTTTGATCTTTGAACAAACTTAGTCTTGTCGTTTCTCCCAATTCCATTTCAAACAGGTCTTTTTCAATTTGTTTCGAGCAACATCAATCACTTCATCCTTTGAATTTTATGGTCCATTCTAATCCTTCAACTACTCACAAACCATACCATTCCTCTGATTTTTGAAAACTGTCCATTTGCCTGGATTCCAGCTCCTGCATTCTTGCATGTAGCACCAGCAAGCACCATTAAATCAATGTCTAGTCATTGACCCTTCCAGATCATTTTGCAGTTTGTCCTTTTTGCTGACAATTCTTAATTTCCAATTCAGTTGGTTCTACACTATCCATTATGGAGGTTGATGCATTAGTAATTTTACTTGGGTCAGTTCTTTGGTCAACTAGATCACAATTCAGCAAGGAGCTTTTATTCACAGGACTATTTTGAAACTGTGACACTCCACACCACGCATATGCAGTTTAATTTTCTCCAGATTGCAACGAGTTTTAAGAACCTCATTGCTCTTTCACGAAGTTCTAAGAGTTCACTAGTTGGTTTTTAATTCTGCACTCACTTCCAATTCACCAGCAATTTCTTTTCCTATTCAAGGCATTTTTCATGATACTCGGAGACTTCTCATGCTTCAAGTTCATCAAGTTTTAACTGAAGATTGACCTTTGTTAAATTTGCTTCTATCCTCAAGGCATTTCAAGCTCTCCACAAGGGTTCTATTTTTTGGTGACGGATGCTCAATTATTCTCACCAATTATAATTTTTCATTAGCAAATTCCTCATTCATGTGTAAAAATTGGTTCTCTGCATTGATCAATAGGCATTTAACTTTCAGCTACAGTAATTTTTACAAGTTTAAGATCAGCATGATCAACTGCTGCTGCGACACCACATAATTACTCAAAACAAAATATACTCCTTCAATAGGTGATACCACCATAATTATTTTTTTGGAGAAGGGAACATCTCTCCCAGAGATAAAACATCCAGGACCTCCAGTAGCCTGACTCTCCTTAACAGTAACCAAGGAATATTCTTCTGGACTACGAACCACACCCATCTTTCCCATCAGATTGCAAGGGAACAGTCTCACCTGTACCGCTGCTACAGTTTTAATAACCATTTTCTTTCCTGAGGATTCCTTCAGCATTCATACTACTTCAATAGATCTCCCATTTAGTTTCTAGCACTTAGCTTTAGTATGTCCAGGTTTATTACAATGGAACTGTACCACTTTCTTTACATTCTAGCCTATCTCCTTTACCATTTTGGTTTCCTTCTGCTTATTCTCTTTTCTATTGCCAGATTCTCTATTCTTCAAATTTTGTTGATTCTCATAAGACCACTACCTCACATGTAACTAACTGCCCGAGTGAGATATTACAAGTATCAACCAAAACTACCACTTCTTGAATCTTTGAAACTTGACGCTCATCTAAATGAGATGGTTGGTTACTGGAAGAACTCAAAATTCTTCCCCAACCAAGATTTTCCTCATGTTCACAAAAGTTCTCTAAATTCAGTGATAGAACATAGAACATAGAACATTACAGCGCAGAACAGGCCCTTCGGCCCACGATGTTGCACCGACCAGTTAAAAAAAAAAACTGTGACCCTCCAACCTAAACCAATTTCTTTTCGTCCATGAACCTATCTACGGATCTCTTAAACGCCCCCAAACTAGGCGCATTTACTACTGATGCTGGCAGGGCATTCCAATCCCTCACCACCCTCTGGGTAAAGAACCTACCCCTGACATCGGTTCTATAACTACCCCCCCTCAATTTAAAGCCATGCCCCCTCGTGCTGGATTTCTCCATCAGAGGAAAAAGGCTATCACTATCCACCCTATCTAAACCTCTAATCATCTTATATGTTTCAATAAGATCCCCTCTTAGCCGCCGCCTTTCCAGCGAAAACAATCCCAAATCCCTCAGCCTCTCCTCATAGGATCTCCCCTCCATACCAGGCAACATCCTGGTAAACCTCCTCTGCACCCTCTCCAAAGCCTCCACATCCTTCCTGTAATGTGGGGACCAGAACTGCACACAGTACTCCAAGTGCGGCCGCACCAGAGTTGTGTACAGTTGCAACATAACGCTACGACTCCTAAATTCAATCCCCCTACCAATAAACGCCAAGACACCATATGCCTTCTTAACAACCTTATCTACTTGATTCCCAACTTTCAGGGATCTATGCACACATACACCTAGATCCCTCTGCTCCTCCACACTATTCAAAGTCCTCCCGTTAGCCCTATACTCAACACATCTGTTATTCCTACCAAAGTGAATTACCTCACACTTCTCCGCATTAAACTCCATCCGCCACCTCTCGGCCCAACTTTGCAACCTGTCTAAGTCTTCCTGCAAACTACGACACCCTTCCTCACTGTCTACCACACCACCGACTTTGGTGTCATCAGCAAATTTGCTAATCCACCCAACTATACCCTCATCCAGATCATTAATAAATATTACAAACAGCAGTGGCCCCAAAACAGATCCCTGAGGTACACCACTTGTAACCGCACTCCATGATGAATATTTACTATCAACCACCACCCTCTGTTTCCTATCCGCTAGCCAATTCCTGATCCAATTTCCTAGATCACCCCCAATCCCATACATCTGCATTTTCTGCAGAAGCCTACCATGGTGAACCTTATCAAACGCCTTACTAAAATCCATATATACCACGTCCACTGCCTTGCCCCCATCCACCTCCTTGGTCACTTTCTCAAAAAACTCAATAAGGTTAGTAAGGCACGACCTACCTGCCACAAAACCATGCTGACTATCACCTATCAATTCATTACTCTCCAAATAACTATAAATCCTATCCCTTATAATTTTTTCCAACATCTTGCCGACAACAGAAGTGAGACTCACCGGTCTATAATTCCCGGGGAAGTCTCTGTTCCCCTTCTTAAACAATGGGACAACATTCGCTAACCTCCAATCTTCTGGTACTATACCAGAGGCCAACGACCCATAACATTTTTCCTCTTGCGACTTCTACAAATGACTCAGGATTTCTTTATGGTCCAAAAAGCTTCAGGGTCAAGTTTATAAACCGTGATTATTGCCTGCAGACTCTCTGACAAACAACATTCATCGCTCTGCCTGACAGGACATTTTGTAAAATTAAATTCCAAGCACTTTTAGCCATTTCAACTTCACAGCCATCTCTTCAAATGAGGCAAAATATCTTTCAGCTCCATCCGCTGTAGGCATTAAACAGAGATATTTGGTTAAATAAAATTCATCCGTAGAATCAGAACCATCTTCTGAATCAACTCTTTTATTCTAAGCTTTTCCCCAGCCAAACTACATTGTCCAATTTCCTTCTCTTGTTGAAACTCGGCTCAAGCTTTTGCATTTCCATTTCTTTAATCTCTTTTTCCATCCCATTCGTTCGTTTATATTTATTTTTCCTTTTCCAAATTAGTTTTTTTCCATTTTCATTTCTTTAGCTCTTTCCTTTCTACCTTCAGTTAATTGAAGTTTTTTCTAATTCTCTCACTTTCTTTCAACTTAAATCTCGGCATCCCTCTTTCTCTCACTACCTCCATCTCAAGCTGCTTCATTTGCAACTAAATCTTAGCTAACTCTAGCTGCGATACATCAGTTTCAGGTTTCTCCTCTTTTAATCCCAAATGCTGGGTAATTATATTAATCATATCATCCTTAGGACATTCAGCTTTTATTTCTACATTCAATCTACCTCTTAACTCTCAGTTTAGATGTAGTCAAGGATACAAAATAATCTGTTACACCTTCTACTTCCAGAAAAATCTTTGCGACATGCACCATTAGGGTGAAGGGCCTGTTTCCATGCTGTGTTGTTCTATGATTCTATACAGTAAAAGGCATTTTTAAATTTCAACCAGTGTAATATACTTCACAGCAAATCCTGTTGCTATGCACAGTATCTCAGTATTTCCATATACTCGTTTCTTTAAGGATTCACAGATCCTACTTAAATTCAAGGATTTCTAGTCCCACAGGAGATCCCATTTTATTACAATCCTGGACTTTCTACTTTGTTTCAATCCCAGCTGATGTTATGATCCCGAAGTGGGATTGAAGGATCCTAACAATTGTGGAGGGCAGTTAGAGATGGTGGTACTACAAGACAAGTCAGATCCTGGAGTGGAAATTGGCTTGAAGGATTCTAACAATTGTGGAGGGCAGTCATTCAACCGATTCACAGAGGCCTGAAGAACTGTTAACAAAAGATAATGAGTCATATGACACGATTACAACATACCATTACAGATCCACATATGCGTAAAGTTAACACAACTTAATGTTTCTCTTATGCTCTAACATTCACAATAAGTATGCAGTACATGTAAACTAATAGACAGACTATGGTTAGATATACCACACCCCAAAATGAGCGATGAATGCTACTAAGGCAGATTTCACGAGTTTCTCGCTAACCCACCTCCCCCACAGACATTTGTTACACTGTGAGCCAACTGTGAGACAGTTAGCTCAGTTGGCTGGACCACTGATTCAGGATGCAGTGTGAGACCAACAGTGTGGGTTCAATTCAAAAGAGCGGCACAGGCTTGGAGGGCCGAAGGACCTGTTTCCTGTGCTGTACTGTTCTTTGATCTCACTGAAGCCCTGCCTTTTTCACAAGGGCTTCCAATCTCCACGCTCCCCTTGGAATTCTCTCTTGAATGATGCTTTAACTCAGATGTCTTCAACAATGATCCACCTACAGCGTTTTGGTCTCTCCTTCTGATGTTCCCCCTAGATCCACAGCCACACGAAATTTGTAACCAATCGGTCCTCTGCTTAACTTTTAACTTGACTTAACAGGACCGGTCTCAGGTTCCTGTATTTGTTCCTTGATGAGACTGGCTTACTGGAACTCCTTCATTTCACACCCTGGTTTAAGACCACATTCACTGTGCTCCCTTTTGGCACCCATGATGTTCCAAATGTACCTCATGTGGAACCTGTCCAACTGCTTAATCCAATGGCAAGCAATTTGTGGCCCATTTGGGTTCTGAATGCTTTGAATTGGATGTATATTCTAACTGCCCTAGAAAGTATAGTGGTAAGAATATGCTGAAAAGCACAGGGGTCATGAAAAACTCTTGCTTCACACCACTTATTACATCAAACCAGTCAGCGTAGTCACCAGTGTCAGCGACCGACAGTCATTCTTCATGAAACTGCTGTACTAGGTTTACAGCCCAATCAGGTCAACAGTTTGGCCAAGGCTTTCCACAAGGTCTATTTAAATGTATCAAAGGCCTCTGTTTTGTCAAAGGTACAGCAGAGTCCCATCAATTGACTGTAGCATTTTTCTTGTGGTTGCCGAATGGTTGAGCTCATGTCACAAGTGCCTCTGACTTCCTGGCAATAAGACCATAAGACAGAGCAGAAGTAGGCCATTTGGCCCATCGAGCCTGCTCCATCATTCAATGGCACCACTACCACTGATCTGATGATAATCCTGAACTCCACTTTGCTGTCTTATCCGCATAACCCTCTTACTGATTAAAAATCTCTCAGCCTTGAACGTACTTAACAACCATGCCTCTACAGCCCTCTGTTGTAAAGGATTCCACAGTCAATCCCCTCAGAGAAGAAATTCCTCATCTGTCTTGAAGGGCAGCTCCTTCCTGAAATTGTCATCTGATCCTAGACTCTGCCACAAGGGGAAATAACCTCTCAGCATCTACCTTGTCAAGCCCCGAGAATCCTCAATAAGTCACCTCTCATTCTTCTAAACGCCAATGATTACAGGTCCAACCTAATCAACATCTCAAGAAAATCCCTCCATACCTGGAATCAACAGGGTGAACCTTCACAGGACTGCCTCAAAATCTGTTCACAGTGTTCCAAGTGTGGTCTAACTAGTGCACATTGTACAGTCTTAGCAAGGCTGTATTCAGTGTATTTTTATACTCCATCCCCTTTGAAAGAATTCCATTTGCATTCCCTCATACTTGCTGAACTTTGTGATTGATGCACAAGGACCCCAAAAATCCTTCAGACTGCAGAAAGTTGCAGCGCATTCTTCATTTAAATATTCAGCTCCTTTATCCTTCTTACTAAAGTGCATAACTTCACATTCTCCTACATATTTGCCCACTCAGTTAACCTGCCTTTGTCATCCTCTCCACTTGCCTCCCCACCTTTTTGTGTGGCCTGCAAATTTGGCAATAGTACATTCACTTGCCTCATCCAAGATGTGGAGATGCCAGCATTGGATTGGGGTGGGCACAGTAAGAAGTTTCAACACCAGGTTAAAGTCCAATCACCTGATCAAGGAGCAGCGCTCCGAAGGCTCGTGATTCCAAATAAACCTGTTGGTTTACCTGTTTAACCTGGTGTTGAGACTTCTTACTGTGCCTCAGCCAAGTCATTATATATTGTAAATAACTGTGGCCCTAGCAACGATCCCTCTGGCACTCCACTAATTGCAGGTTGCCAAACTGAAAATGCCCCTCTTATCCCAAATCGGTCTTCTGTTAATTAGCCAATCCTCTATCTTTGCTAATATATATCTTAAACACCATAGGTTATCTTATTAAGTAGCCTTTGTGCAGCCCTTTGAACACTTTTTGGAAATCCAAGTATATTACATCTACTGATTCTCCTTTATCTATCCTGTTCGTTACCACTTCAAAGAATTCTGATATATTTGTCAGGCATGAAACCACGTTGACTCTGCTTGATTATATTATGTATTTCCAAATGCTCTGAATTTTCTCACAAATCACTCCGACTCAGGCTGTCTCAATGATTGTTCACCTCCCAGATGGTTCTCCCTTCTCTTGAGACTGCATTCCATGGGATTCACAAGACTGCATTCCTGCCTCTACTTACCAGCACAAGTCTGGCGCTTTTGCTAGCTTCACTAAGCCGGCACTTCCCCTGGGTTTCTCCGAATTTGTTTACTGATTACACCAACTATAAATGGCTCCCAGGGCTTGAGCCTGAACTGTCTCCAACATATAATCAACAATCTTTCGCCATATTTTTAGCTCCCCTCGGACTTCTCCATGAGTTGTGAACCACACTAGGTCCAAACTGCAACCAACCCACTCCTCCAGCAAATCCTAAGCACCACTCAGCTCCATTACACCATAGCCTGTTTTGACCTATCCTCAAGCTGACCACCAATCTAATTAACCCTCTTTTACAATTTCCCCAGCTAAGTTAGCCCACCTGCTGCATCTCCACTATTCCGACTATTTAACAAATGTGGGTAACTTTCTGAAAATGTCACTTCCTTTTTGGTTTTCTGGAAATCCCTAAAGTCCGGCATTTTAATTACCTTACTTTCACAACAACAATCTTCCCAGAGCTGAACATTATTTCATGAACAAGATAGCCATCAAGCCAGCTCCATTAATCAGTGAGATCATGGCTGATCTGACTGTAGCGTTAACTCCACGTTCCTAGCTCTCCCCATACCCTGACTCCTTGTCAATCAAAAATCTGTCTAACTCAGCCTTGAATATATTCAATGACCCAGCTACCACTACTTTCTGGAAGAGTATTCAAAAGACTGAAGACCCTCAGAAGAAATTCCTCTTCATCTCCATTTTCACCCATTTTAAAACCATGCCCCCACCTTTCAGATTCTCCACAAGAGGAAACATCTTCCCAGCATTGATCCAGCCAAGCCCCTTAAGAATCTTATATATTTCAATAAGATCATCTCTCATTCTTTTAAACTCCAATGGATCAAGACCCTACCTTTCCTCACAACACAACCCTTCATTCCAGGAATCAGCCTGTGAACCTTCACTAAACAGCTTCAATTAGGCAATTAGTGATGGACAATAAATGCTGGCCTACTTGTGAAATAAGTGTATCCCTCCCTTAAAACAGGAGAACAAAACACTACACAGTACTCCAGGTGAGGTCTCATCAATACTTTGTTACAGCTGTAATAAGCCTTCCCAACTCTTATACTCCATCCTCCTTGCAATAAAAGGCAACATTCCATTTGTCAAATTACTTGCTATACATGCTAATATTTAATTCATGTACAAAGACAGATCCCTCTCTGCTGCCACATTCTGCATTTGCTCTATTTAAATATTCTGCTTTTCTATTTTTCCTGCCAAAGTGAACATCTCATTTTCTCACATTATACTCCATCTGCCAATTTTTAACCCACTTACTAACCTATATCCTTTTGCAAACTATTTGTATCCTCTTCACAACTTGTTTTTCTATCAATGTATCATACAATTTGGCTACAATACAGTTATCCAAGTCATTAATGTAGATTGTAGATAAGTCTAGGCCCCCACACTGATCCTTGTGGCACTCCACTAGCTTTAGGTTGCCAACCCGAAAATTACACATTTATCCTGACTTAGTTAACAGGAAACAAATCCTCTACCTATGCTAATATTTCACCCCCAACACCATGAGCTCTTCTCATCTTGCAGTGACCTTTCATGAAGTACCTTATCGAATGCATTTTGGAAATTCAAATTTCTTTTTATCCACCCTACTTGTTATATCTTGAAAGAACCCCAAACACATGCCTTAAGTGACTTCCCTTTCACAAAACCATGTTGACTCTGCCTGATCATATTTTGATTTTTCTCAATGTTCAGCTCTAACCTTCTTAATAGTGGATTCTAGCATTCTCCCAATTACAGATATTAGACTAACTGGCCTATCGGTTCCATCTTTTTATCTCCGTCCTTTCTTGAATAGAGATACATTATTTGGGATTTTCCAATCTGCTGGAATGTTCTGAGAAGAGGAAATTATGGAATATTACAGCCAATACATCCACTTCCCTTAAGACACTAGGATACAGGGCATCAGGTCCAGGGGACTTGGTCATCCTTTAATCCCATTATTTTAGCCAATATTTTTTCTCTAGTGATGGTTTTAAGTTCCTCCCTCCCTCTTGTCTCAATTTTTAAAAATCTATTCTTGGGATTTTTTTGTCTTTCACGATGATGAGATACAAAATAGCTGTTCAAGGTCTCTACCATTTCCTCATTTAAATTCCTCAATCTGATCCTCTTTGTAGCATTATACATCTTTTCTTTCAATTTGATATGGTTAGTTATGGATGGTGCATCCTTTGCTTTCTTTCTCTATGTAATACATCTTTGTTGATGCTCTCAGGCTCTCCAGCATGCCCAAACAAGGGAGATCAATACTAACTATGGCAGAAGGCAAGAAAAATGCATACTTGACACTAACAGCAGCTTTTATTAATCGGTGATGGGAAGTAGAAGAAAACAGATGGGGAATTTCAATAACACTACTGTAATCTGCTTGTAGTAACCCTGAACTTGGGATGTCAGAGTTGTACAACCTAGAAAAGGCCCTTCGGCCTATCACAGCACTTGCCCCATATCCTTATGATATTTCAAGTGCTCAAATACATTTTAAAGGTTGCAAGGTTTCCAGCCTCCACTACCTTGCCAGACAGTGCATTCTAGATTCCCACCACCCTCAAACATTTTTCCTCAAATTCCCTCTGAATTTCCTGCCCCTCACCTGAAATCTATGCCCTCTCACGATTGACCCCTCAACCAAAGGGGATCAGCTGCTTCCTATTCACCCTGTCCAAACCCCTCAATCTTATACACCTCAATCATGCCTCCCATTCAGCCTTCTCTGCTCTAAAAAAAATAATCCAAGCCTATCCAGTTTCTATTTTAACTCAAATGTTCCAACCCAGGCAACATCCTGGTGCATCTCCTCTGTAACCCCACCAGTGTCATCACATCCTTCCTATAGTGAGGCTACCAGAACTGCACAGTATTCCAGCTGTGGCCTAACCATTCTGTACAGCTCCAACATAACCTCCCTGCTCTTATACTCTATGTCATTACTAATAAAAGCAAATGTTCCTTATGCTTTAACTACCCTTTCCAGTTGTTCTGCCACCTTAAAGGATGTGAATAAATACCCCAAGATCCATCTGTTCCTCTGAACTTCCTAGTGTTCTGCATTCATTAAATACTCCCTTGTCTTGAAGACCTTGATCACCTCACACTTACCAGGGTTAAATACCATCCGCCAGTGCCCATTTATCCCTTCCTGTAACCTATGACCTTCTTTACTATTAACCACCCTATCAGTCTTGATGTTATCTGCAAACTTACCATTTCCCCCCAACAAACAATAATGGACCCAGCATGGAACCTCGTCACACACCATTGGACACCAGCCTCAAGTCACTCAAACAACCCTCTACCACCACCTTTTGTGTCCTGTTACTAAGTGAGTTTCAGATCCAGCTCGCCAAGTTTCCCTGAATTCCATGTGCTTCAATCCTCCCAGTCTTCCATGTGGGACCTTGTCAAAGGCTTTGCTAAAATGCATATAAATGACATTAACTGCACTTCCCTCACTTTTTCTAAAAATTCAATCAAATGTGTTAGGTATGACCTCCCTTTGACAAAACGACACAGACTGTCCCATGTCTTTCCAAGTGTAGATTAATTCTTTCCTTCAGAATTTTCTCACTGATGTGAGACTCGCCAGTCTGTAATTTCCTGGTTCAACTCTGCCACCTTTCTTGAAAAGTGGACCACATTAGTGGTCCTCCAGTCCTCCGACACTTTTCCCATGGCTAGAGGGATTAAAAATTTGCGTCAGAGCCCCAGCAATTTTCTGCCTCACCTCCTACAGCAGCCTGGGATGCAATTCATCCAGGGCAGAGGATGTGTCCATTTTTAAGCCCTTCAGAGCCCCCAATACCTCCTCACTTCTCTACTTTCTCAGAAGGCGAAGGAAATTTGGCATGTCCACTATGACTCTCACCAATTTTTACATATGCACCATAGCAAGCATCCATTCCAGATGTATCACTGTTTGGTGTGGCTCCTGCTCTGACCAAGGCTACAAGAAACTACAGAGTTGTGAATGTAGCCCAGTCCATCATGCAAAACAACCTCCCATCCATTGACTCGGTCTACACTTCCCACTGCCTTCGGAAAGCAGCCAGCATAATCAAGGACCCCACACACTCTCTTCCACCTTTGGAAAAAGATATAGAAGTCTGAAAAAATGGCCAACCAACTCAAGAACAGCTTCTTTCCTGCTGCTATCCGACTTTCGAATGATCCCATCACATATCAAGCTGATCTTTCTCTTTACCCTACCTGTAAGTGCAACACTATATTCTGCACCCCATCCTTTCCTTCACCCCTAGGTACTCCAAGAACAGTATATTTTGTCTGTACAGCGCACAAGCAGCAATACTTTCACTGTATCCCAATACGAGACAATAATAAATCAAATGTCCCTCGCAGGTCCTGTGCTCTTTGCTGCCGGAAGGTGAGCAATGGCCTCGAACCTCATGCTCTCTTATTTGCTGTCCCAGTCAAGTGTGTCCCTCGCAGGTCTGGTGCTCTCCACTGCCCAAAGGTATGACAGTCTTGAACCTCGCCCTCATATCACTTTTTACCATGTTTACCAGGCCAATGTGCAAGGTGCCAGTGCTATGTGACTAAATGAAATATTTCTCCATTTACAGTAATTCATACTGTTGCCTGTGAAATATTCAATGCAGACAATTTGACCAGTTTATCACTCAAAACACATTTACCCAGGTGCTCTTATTTTATCAGACACATACAGGTTAAAGAATTCTCAAAAATAAATTAAGTTAAATTTCCCCAAATTAGGCTAATCGCATGAGAAACAGATACTACCAGTTCTGATTAAACTGATTGGGCTGTTGAATTCAATTCACTGAGCTCGCATCGACAGATGAACTCAGGGTTTTCTCGGTACGAAGGTGCACACCCTTTTCTGTCACCTCAGTCAGTCGTGTCTTTGCTGGGCTATGTCTGTCTTTGAGCCCTTCTGGAATACTCTCTGGATTTCAGCCAATGGGGTGACAGGGCAGGGGTCACAGCACCCAATGAAGTCAGGCCAGGTCATCCCTGTTGTACACATCTCCTTTCAGGATATGGTTAATAGTAGGGAGCCTGGCTGAAACTATGGAATACAAAATCAATGTATTTTTCTATTCTTCTGGCTGAATATCGCGATCGGTTTTGGGCAATAATGACTCTTCCATTGTTAAGTTTGAGCATTTCTATTCAATATGAGAGGGGTCTGGATTCTGGTTTTGGGTCATAATGACTCCCCCATTGTTAAGGTCAAGCACCTCTGTTTGATATGCAAGACAATTCTGGTGTGGTTCTCATTCGCTTTTGACCTGTGGTAAGCTTGCCTGCATTCTATCAGGCTTTGCTTGTAGAAGCAGTTTAGCAGTATGTGTGTCCAATTTTACGTTGGGCCTAATTGCTCAGGCCGTTGTCCATTTGATCACAACACAAATTCAGTTTCTAAGCAACCCAGTATGTAATTCCTTGCCAATTTAAAATGAACGGCTGACATCTGGCAAGGTATATCCAAGCTCTAAAAGACTAAAGACGTGTAATGGAAAGAAGTTTAGCAAGTATGAATTAGCATTTCTGTTGATGGATTTTGAACTGTGCAACAAAATATTCACTCCAGAAATTTTACACCCTTGTCCAGTCAAAATGAGAAACCTGTATAACAAACTATGTCATACTGATTGATGCAGAGGTATAACAGTAACTTACGGTCAGACCAGGCTGTGCATTCATAGAACCATACAATCCCTATGGTGCAGGAGGACATTTGGCACATCAAGTCTGCATTAGTCTCTGACATCAGGTCCTTTCCCTCACTGTAGCCCTGTAACCAGGGTGGTGAAAGGAGATTCAATCATAACTTAAGAAAATTAGATAAATACTCCGAGGCAATTTTGACAATGTTATAATGCAAACTTGATTGGACAGCTTTGTCAAAGAGCTGGAACAAGCATGATAGACCAAACAGAAAAATAATGTACAATTCTATGATTCCAGCCGTGGGAGATTGTGTGGCATTTGCACGTTCTCCTAGTGTTTGTGTGAGTTTCCTCTGGGTGTTCTGGTTTGCTCCCACAGTCCGAAGATATGCAAGTTGGGTAGATTGGCCATGCTAAATTGGGCCTTAGTGTCCCAGGATGTGTGGGTTAGGGAGATTAGCGGGGCAAATACTTGGGGTTATGGGGGATAGGGCCCGAGTAGGATGCTTTGCCGAGGAGTCGGCACAGATCCAATGGGCCGAATGATTTCCTGCATGTAGGGATTCTATGATTCTAAATGTTTTAAACTCACTGGGCCTAATTATAATAAAAGCTGCTTCCTGATTAAAGTATTTACACCATTAAGCAGCAACTTTCAGGTCCAGAGAATTTAAGAGGCTTCCACATAGCTGATTGCAAACAGCAGGAAAAGCAACAGGATGGTGAACAAAGCCAAGCTGTTAAAATAAAAGGATATAGAGGTGCAGAACAGATCAGAAGAGCTAAAAATATACTGTGAGTTCAGTTTATTTTATTGCTCACTATCAGAAGAGAGAGTCATGGGGTCAAAACAGTTATGTCTCACTACAGGAATAGTGGACCTCAAAATTGCAATGAACTTTTAAACTTTGGAATACAAAATCCATGATAGGGCCAGGAGATGTTCTTTTAAAGCACAACTGTGCATTTTAGCAATATGCTATCTAGCAATTATATCAAAACAATTCAATTGTGACCCAAATGGTTCAACAGTTAAGCACATCACTTGTGCTCCGAGGCCAAAAAGATCCAGAAGTTTAACAATTAATTCTGGTCTGTGCTAACTTATATCTCAGTCATGCCAGGAAATGTTCAAACTGATCTTGGTGCTTAATTGATGTTTCAACTTTTAAAAACTGTAATATTAAAGTGAACCAAACTGTCATTTTTAAATATTATAATATAACAAATGGATAAACCAATACCTGAAAAACACACATCTCACTTGCCCGGGCCAATTATGTTTCCATGCTGCATTTAGACTTTGACTTACAAATTCTAGCTAATGTTAAACAGATAAGACTGATTCTGTGTCTACAGTCCAACTCTATTTTTTCAATGCATTCAAATTAATTTGGTCAAGTTGTTGCATTATTTCAATCAGTAAAATACAGCATCATTTCATCCCCATGTGGGAATTCCACATCTTAGTAGAAGCCAAATTACCAGCGTGTATGCCCTGTCCTGGAGTACTCAGCCCACCCACATTGCCTACATCTGAGATTTATATCTTACCTTGGCCTGAGGAAGTATAAACTGCAGCACTGACATGAATCTTTATGTGCATTGTGCCACTTCTAAGCTTTGAGCTTACAATGCAAATATCCATAGTACTGTAGGTAAGTTGTGATCCAGTCTAATCTGCAAGTCAAGTTTACTGCCACATTTCTCCATCAGATTAGTGTGTAACTGAGTCCAAGAAGAGAGTCCTAGCAGTGACATATATTTGGCTTGCATTTTAGATTTTAAATTGATGGAACAAAACTGACATTAAATATACTATTTCCCCTTGCCATTCCCATTGAAAAATGCTTCCATAATTGTCCCTTCCTCACCAAAAATAACATTTATCATCATCTTTTAAGAAACTGCATTGCCAAAGATTCCTGTTTTATTACATCATTAAATCTGTTCATGCTACAAGAATTTTCCACATTAAGGCAAATACTGGATGGATAAAAGCAGTAAGTGTTAAATCAGGTTCTTAGGGTTTTGTCAGCTTGATTCTTTAAGTAATAACACTGTTTTAGATAAATTATTCTCGTTACAACTTTTTCTTAAAAGGATTGAAATCGTGCCACTGTGCTGCCCTGTGGTTTGTACTGCTGCCTCAGCTCCAGGGACTTGGGTTCAATTCCGGCCTTGGATGACTGTGCGGAGTCTGCACGTTTTCCCCATGTCTGTGTGGATTTCCTTCAGGTGCTCTGGTTTCCTCCCACAGTCCAAAGATGTGCAGGTTAAGTGGATTGGTCACGCTAAGTTGTCCCAAGATGTGTAGGTTAGATGGATTAGCCATGATAAACGTGCAGGGTTACAGGGAGAGGGCCTAGCTAAGATACTCTGTCGGATACTCTTCTGCACTGCTGTGATTCTATGATCTGGTCCAGAAGCAGGCACTATTATAAAGAGTTCCACTACACACTCCTTAATAAAACATGTAAACTTTAATTTAAGCAATACTTTGCTTTGTCATTCTTTAAACTAACATTTCAACATTTTAAAATTACAAGAGAAAAACAATATTTCATTCTTGTACAAAAGATCCCCCCTCTAACTATTCAAATGAAATGCAATTGCTTTTTAAGATACTCTTGGCCATCTTAGTGAAGTGACATTTCAAAATTTGCTGACGAAACTAACCATAGAATCCATACAGTGCAGAAGGAGGCCATTCAGCCCATCGAGTCTGCAGTGACTCTCAGAAAGAGCATCTCACCCCGGCCCACATATTTACCATGGCTAACCCACCCAATCTGCACATCTTTGGACACCACGGCAGCTAATAGAAAGTAAGAATCTACCAAAAGCTTTAAAATAAGGAAAACTGCAACCTCTAAATATTCTAATGTCTTTTAGGCTATTCTAATAGACAACACACACAACTGCAACTACCGACGTTGATTTCCAACTGCTTTGGGAAATGTTTCTTTTATGTTTGTGAATGAGGCCAATTCATAAAAGTGTTATATAGTGAAATACGATTTGCACCAAAGGAGCAAGTATAGGACAGCTGATAAGATTGTTCGCAAGAACACAGCCACATTTCAAACCATAGGAATTTTTGAGCTGTTGCAGTGTAATAAGAAAAAAAAGCAGAATGATTATTACTTCAATCAACTACCACAGCCAGAAGTCAGAAATAATACTGGGCAGCATGGTGGTACAGTGGTTAGCACTGCTGCCTCACAGCGCCAGGGACCCAGATTCAATTCCCAGCTTGGGTCAATGTCTGTGTGGAGTTTGTATGTTCTCCCCATGTCTACGTGGGTTTCTTCCAGGTGCTCCGGTTTCCTCCCACAGACTGAAAGGCTGGTTAGGTGCATTGACCTGAACAGGGGCCGGAATGTGGCGACTAGGGGAATTTCACAGTAACTTCATTGCAGTGTTAAGTCTTACTTGTGACTAAGAAATAAACTTAACTTACTTAATAATTCATAACAGATCAATTTAGGGCATCACTCGAATAATAGGGCACAAACCGTGGCCCAGTGATTGCAAACTCACTTAATAAAGTCCCACTCCAAAGATTTGAGAAATATTCTAGATTAACATGGCAATAGTGAGAAGACAAGGAATAGGAACAGCAAACCATTCAGTCCCTTGGGCTGCTCTGCCATTCAATTTGATCACAGCAGATTTACTGTCTTAAATCTACCTTGCTATGTGCTCCACATAGGCATTGATACTTGAGACCGGAAAAATCTCAACCATGAATATATTTATGTAGCGCCTTTAACATAACATGTCACAAAGTGTTTCACAGCAGAAATATAAAATAGAAAATAACACTCTGTCACACAAGACGACAAAGCAAATGACAAAAAGCGTGGTTAAAGAGTCAAGGAACAAAACAAGGTAGAGAGACAGATGTGTAGGAAGGGAATTCCAGAGCTTAAGGCCAAGATAACTGAAGGCATAGCTGCCAGTGATGAATAATTAAAATCAGAGATCCTCAAGAAGTCAGAGTTAGGTGAGTGCACATATCTTAGAGGGTTATGGGGTTGGCAGGAATTAGAGATAAGGAGGGTCATGAAGAGATTTGAAGACAAGGGTGATCATTTTAAAATTAAGACACTGCTTGACTTGGAGCCAACATAAGTCAATGAATACAGGGGCAAATAGCTGAACACACCTTGGTACAAACAAGAACAGGGCAGAAAGGTTTTGGTTGAACTCAATTTATAAGGGATAGAATGTGGGAGACTGCCAGAGTGTTTATGGAACATACTGTGATGGGGAATCCACAATTCTCTGGGGCAGAGAATTCCAAAGATTCACAACTCTCATCTCAGTCCTTAATGATTGACTGAGTCCATGCATAAATTTCCCAGCCAGGGAAAACAACATCAGTTATTACACTGCCAAGTCCCTTCAGAATCTGAAAAACTGAAACGGGAGAATCTGTCAAAGAAAGTCATGCAATGTTGGTCCGAGGAATCGGATGATCTCCTACAGGACTGCTTAGAGTCAGTAGATTGGTCAGTATTTAAAAACTGAACAGCCTGAACGAGTACGCCACTACAGTAACTGACTTCATTAGTAAGTGTGTAGAAGACTGTGTGCCAAAGAAACAAATCTGCATGTTTCCCAACCGGAAACCATGGATGAACAGGGATATGCACTGCCTGTTGAGTTCCAGGTCTGAGGTGTTCCAGTCAGACGACCCTGACCTATTCAAGAAAGCCAGATATGATCTACGGAGATCCATCAAAGATGCCAAAAGACAGTACTGGACTGTCTAGTACTGAATCCCAGGCTAACCACACAGACCCCACCGACTATAGCAAGGTCTGCAAGACATAACAGACCACAAGATGAAGGCAGGTAAAATCGCCAGCTCCAATGCACCTCTCCTCGATGAGCTCAATGCATTCTACGCCCGTTTTGAGCAAGAGGTCAATGAGAGCACGTCCTCCATCCCAGAAGCCTCGGACAAACCTCTATCCAAGGTCACCATTGCTGACATCAGAGCAACCTTCTCAAAAGTCAATCCATGGAAAGCAAATGGCCCAGATGGCGTACCTGGATGAACACAGGTTCTGTGGGGACCAGCTGGCAGGGATATTAGCAGACATCTTTAACCTCTCTTTACAGTGATCTGAGGTCCCTACCTGCTTCAAGAAGACAACCATCATCCCTGTGCCAAAGAAAAGCCAGGCTGCATGCCTAATGACTATCGTCTGGTTGCTCTGACATTCATCATTATGAAGTGCTTTGAAAGGTTTGTCATGGCACAAATCAATTCCTGCCTACCAGACTGCCTGGATCCATGACAGGTCACCTATTGCCGCAACAGGTCCACAGCAGATACCATCTCCCTGGCCCTACACTCAGCCTTGTAACACCAATATAACAAAGACACTTATGTCAGACACCAATTCATAGACTACAGCTCAGCCTTTAACACCATTATTCTTACGAGACTCATCTCCAAACTTTGTGGCCTGGGGCTCACAGACCAACCGACTCAAAAATAGCTTCTTCCCTGCCTCATAGGGACCTACCTCACATTAAGTTAACCTTTCTCTACACTCTAGCTCTGACTGTAACACTACATTCTGCATCCTCTCCTTTCCTTCCCCATGTACAGTATGCTTTTTCTGTATAGCACGCAAGAAACAATACTTTTCACGCTATACTAATACATGTGACAACGATAAATCAAATTCTTTGCACTCAGATGAGATGTTAAATCAAGGTTCTGGCTCAGATGGGTACAACAGCCCAACGAACTCGCCAATATTTATCCCTCAACCAACATCACCAGAACAGATATCAAAATAGGAAAAGCTGGAAAAACTCAACAGGTATGGCAGCAGATAAGGGTTAAGGTTTCAAGTCTGTATGACTCTTTTGCAGAGGTAATCACAAAACTGATTAGCTAGCTAGTACCTCATTAACTGTTGGTGGGATTGGCTGCATGACTGACAACAAACGACAAGTTGACTTCATTGACTGCAAAGTGCTTTGGAATGTCCTGAGGCCATGAAAAGCACTTTATGAGTGCAAGTTATTTATTTTAATGATCAAATGGGGAGGCCTAGCAAATTCCCTTCAAACTAGATTTGCTTCCATACAGCTTTGCAATATTGAAGTCTCTAAAATATACTGCTAGTCCCACATCGATCTATACCATGAGTATGAGGGTTAAATTGGATCAGAGTAAACCGTATTGAGAGGAGACAGATCAGCTTGGTTTTAAGCTTAGCTTCATCATATTTGTGTCCTGCTTCCTTAGAAAGCTACGTGCTTACGATCACAGCATCCAACTGCACCTTTAACAATACAAGGGTTTTTAGGTGCTGATTCTTTGCTTAAAGCACTCTGAACATCAATCCCGAACTGGTACTTTGCAGTCACAGATTAATCTGAAACTCTGCTTCCCAATTAACCTTTTACAGTCCACTACATATCTCGCATACTTCTAAAGCTCCCCTCTCTTTAACAACTACTCGGATACGCAGGATCAGCCTGTTGAGCTTTCTTACAACTATTTCCTTCGGGTTTCCAACAACCAACACAAGCCAAAGCCCTCACTGACTAATGCAATGTCTAGTTTGCCTCAAATGAATTTGACAACATTAGCAACTCGCATTTTCTACACAACTTTCAACTTCGAGGTACACAATAAACACAGGAGCTGTTTTTAAAAAAAAACTTAGCCAAGAAAGGGGAGGGAGTTGGGCGAGTTAGCCGCTGTTGTTTGCATTAGTTTTGTTATCTCTCCCGCCCCCGTCACCTCCCAATTTTCCGACGTGTCGGCAACTGTTCGCTTAATGAGGCATTTCGAATATTGTTTAATGGGAGATTATTCAGACACAATGTGTAAAACGTCTCGTTAAATTCACACTTGCTTGACACGGGGAGGGAAAGAGGGAGATATTGTGAAACTATTGCAATCAACCACCGCCCCCAACTGCCAGCCTCCGGTGAGAAGAAGGGATCCCGTTCTGGTGGAAAAAACCTCCCCCACCCTCATCGCCCCCCAACCATTTACTCTCAGGGCGAGAAAGTGGCGACGGCAGCGTTCACTCACCACATAGGTGGATCCGTTGTCGGCGCTCAGTACCTCAGTCTCGGGGATGGAGAAATGCATGGTGTTCGCCTCCCTCCGGCTCTTCCCCCCTCCGACCCTGGAAACTTCCAGCAAAGCAACAGCGGCAGCAGCGCTCGATCAGGACAATCACCAACTGCCGTCCGCCATCTTGTCCGCGCCAGCGAGCCACTTTGGGGGTGGGGGCGGGGACTATCACTAACCCCGCCCCCTCCCGCTGACACTACGATCGCCCCGGCACCTTCACCTATCAACATGGCAGCTCAACAACAACACCCGCCCCCCCCTACTTCACACAGTGGTCCAACCCACCTGAGTGCGATCTGACCAAGTTTGGGCCTTGTTAAGTCTGGAAAAAAAGGAGGGTAAGGGGTGTGCTGGACGGTGACGAATCCCTCCCACCCTCCACTTTCCCAAGCTTAAAAATGTACTCGTTTTGAAATTCGCCCTCTCAAGTCTAAACATCGGACCCGACTGTGGTGGTTTTACACAAGTTTGTTGGCTGTTTCACGATTTCAGTGCCGGGATTGTGATGATGGCCTTCCCCCTCCCCCCCCACTTCCCCACACACAGACCACTATGACACAGACATGCAGAAATCCTAATCCACCCATTACACAGCCATTCATCTTCTTCCTCTATACCTCACATAAATACGGACTCCCCTCTAATTCTCCCCCACTTTCTTCTCCCCACAAAGACAGACTTTCCCTTGTCCTCACCACCTTACACAGACAACACTTCCCTGGTGATTAGTGGTATCTCTCAAAGATCCAAGCTGGGGGCTCAACAATTCACTATTTTATAACAACTCAGCTGATGAAATAGAAAGCCATTGCCAGATTTGCTGATGACACAATGACAGGTGATATGGTAAACAGTGTAAATGGAAGTGTAACATTACAAAGAGATATCGCACCGTGTATCACGCAAACTAAGGCTATCACTTTCGGCCCTGAAGAATTCCCAGTCTACCTCTGATTACCCTGAAAAGACAAGGTACCTCAAAAATTACAGCAATGGGTGAAGCTAACTGTTTCATGCTGCTACTAAGCAGTAGCAAAACAAGTATTATTCGTCACCATTGGGATGCTGCCTTCAAGCCAGAAAGACATTCTACCTATCACACAATTGTGTAACGTGGTATATGAATTTCAGTGTCAGTATGATGCTACGTATATGGGCCATATGTCAGAAAGACTGGCAGATCATATCAAATGGCATAACCCTTCCACTGTTTGCAACGGACAAGATACAGACTGTATCCAATCAGCTTGCAAAACTCAAAATACAGTGTCCAACATTAGGTATGATTCTGCAGTTGGACACTATTTGCTAAATAATCCTCAGTGTGCCAAGAATTACGCCGACAATCAATTAAAAACCTTCAGTTGGGCTTGTAGTGGGGCACATTTACGTGTACTGGAAGATAGAAAAAAACGTGCACACACGGCCCCTGTTTCAACGAAACAAAATAAATGACAGCCATTCGCTGTCCCACTCCTCCGAGCAATGCCTTGACCAGAGTGAAGCCGCCTTGTTTAAATTTCAAACAAAACTGGGCAGTTAACTGTCAATCACCATCAACTGGTGCATTCTTCTCAGCAATGTCTCTGCTAATCAGAGTCCACTTGTCAATCAATCAGCGCTCTTTTCTCATACAGTATCAATTTGTTGTACTCCTGACAATGGTATTTTTGCAAATTGTCCAGATGAGTTCAAGTCGAAAAGCTCTGGCAAAGGACAATCTTTCATCTTGTTCCCTCACAAAATTCAAATCGAGATTAAGCCTTACTCTCCTTTCACACAGTCAATAATGAAGTTCGTGCTTTACTCTGCTTAGTGTAGATATGTCTAACTGACATTTATTTCGGCTAATTTCTCAGTGAGCTACGAAACATAGGAAATCCAAACTACAAACTAAAATCCTTAACCAGAGTCTTCCAAAGCTCCACCCATTTTCATGACAACATAGCCTGCCCCAGGCGACGCTAAAATCGACCTCTAAGCTAATTATCTCTCATTTACAATTTCTCTCGCTAAATAAGCCCACCTACTGTTTTAGAGCTCTCTACTCTGACGTACTCTTATTAAACAAACATGGGTAGCCTTTGAACTACTCTTTCTATAGGAGTTCTGACAATCATTAAAGCCAGCATTTTAATTATTTTTCCTTTACATCAACAACCTTCCTAGGATTAAAAAATACTTAAATATTAATATGAACTAGATGTTCGCAACAATGTGTACTCAGGTTGAGACAAGCACCATTGCATTTTTTTCCCGAGAAAAGTAGTTAACTATTTGAAACAAACATGCAGCGCTATGTTGAAGTACAGTGGGATTAGTTTCGGATTACTATTAAGGATTGGAAAACATCGGACTGAAATGACTTCTTTCCTGTAAATGTATTTGATTCTACTGTCCTTCTTTGCATTTGGTTTCTCCTGAAATTCACTTGGTTTAGGATTGTGTCATCGTGATTTGCAAAACTCAACACAAACGAGAAAGGCAATCGTATGCCAGTTATCAGCTTGCAGCGAATACGCCATTTATCATTTTATTTTACTGCAACAGCAATACAAAACCAATAATACTGCAGGCGCTCGCAATTTAACATAAAAGCAGAACATGCTGGAAATACGGGGCAGGTCTGACATCACTGTCAGAGTTAACATTTCAGGTTGACGACCCTTCCTTCATGCTGAAAGGTCGTTGGTCTGAAATGTTATTCCCCACTCCCCCACTCAACACAAAACCTGTCAGACCAGCATTTCCAATATTTCCTGTTTTTATGCTTGGGTTCTAAAACGCTTGCAACAAATGCTGCTGGACCAGCACAAACGATGCAGAAACAATGTCCTGTTATACATTGGGGCTCAATCACTTTTCTTAAGCTTTGCAGCCAAAATGCCCTTTCGAAACGAAGCTCCCAAAAGTGAAGAATTGCTGAGGGAAAGCAAATGAGGCGGGTTCTGTGATACAGTAGTTTTTGTTTTGCCGTTGATGTAATATGTACATTGCTGAATGCTTTTCCATGAAGTCTGTATCAGGATGCTGGTGCACATTGGTGCATGCGTCCATCTTCTCGTTGCAATGAAATTTGGGGGGGGGGGGGGGGGGAGAGAGTGGTGGTTGTGCGCAGGCGTAGTAGCGGGCAGTGTGTAGAATGTCTGAAGGAGATGGAAGGAGTCCCGGACGGGCCGGGGTTCCGAGCGGCAGCACGAGCACCCCCTCTGCTCCGGGTAAGCTTCCAATCACCCTCCCCCGCCCCCTCTGCTCCTTCAACACGAGGGAAGCATTACAATTTAAGAACCGGCCTTGTGTTTTGACCAAACGACAAGTACTATTTGCGCGGCCTCATGTCGACGAATCACCGGAAGTTGATGCAATTCCCGCGACGGCGAGCATGGTGTTTCACTCATGTCCCCCTCCTGGTTTTGCAAAACCAAGACTTTCCTTTTAGTGCGGAAAGAGCCGCTACTGACAACTCCCAATATGTTCTGCATGACTTGTTGTTCAGCCTTGTAGTCCAATTCAATAGATTCCAGCATCAGAAACTTGGGTTTCTTGGGACTGACATGTAACTTCAATTTGTATTTTAAAAGCCATCCGTTTACTTTCCTTATTGTCTTCGGTAAATAGGGCAATTTGTGTAGTTCAATCCTTGAGGATTCATTTGAGGGGCATAATTCTTTGAGGGGCATAATCAGAAAAATATCTCGGCCTGTCAGACAACATATGTGGGAGGAAAAGTTAACATTTCAGATATAATCATCTGAAAAGCGAGAGATATAACAGCTGAAAAAAAAGTAAAGTGTACACAAAAGTTAAATGCCCTATAAGGTGATTATAGGCGGAGGACAAAAGCTGGTTAACTGACATAAGAACAGCTTCTTCCCTGCTGCCAAGAGACTTTTGAATGGAACTACCATGTATTAAGTTGATCTTTCTCTGCACCCTAGCTATGATTGTAACACTATAATCTGCACCCTCTCCTTTCCTTCTCCCCTATGTACTTTATGAATGGTATTGTTGTAGGGAAAAATCCCTTACCAGCACAGAATCGAAGCCGAGTCGCAAATCAAGGTTCAAAGCGTGTCTTTATTGTACAATTTACTAGGATCCTAGGGAGACCCCCGTAGCCAGCTCAGAAACAGTGGCTTGGCCACGTTGATCTCAATTGGATTACATCAGCCCTGGATCTTTATAGGGCTCCAAATTTGAGCGGGAACATTTGATTATGCATCTTTTTACAATATGTATAAAGTGGTCTGTCAGTTTCAAAAGTCCCTAGGAAGTTTCATGGATTAGCATTTGTATGGTGTGTGTTCGTGTTAATGGGATTACTTGGTCCTGCCCCGGTGTCTAAATGCGTTTCCCATTATCATCTCTATGTGTCCCCTTATTTGAATTTGATCCTATTGTCCCGTGTCTGTGTTTCCTGCTTGTGAGATTGAGTGTTAATGTTATCCTGTCTTGTTGGATGTCTGGAGTACTTCATTCTAACCTTTTATTCTTATATCTTGGTTTATCAGATTTTTATGTCTGCCTTGGCCGAATTAGTAATGTTTCAGTGATAGCTTGGTTTTGATAACCCACTCTGTGTCTCGTTTCATAGGGATCTTGATCGTCCTTGACCAGTTTAAAATGCAGCTACAGGCTGTTGCTAGGCAGATTAGGGATCTCCCGCAGTTTCTGAAATTCGTGAGTCTCTCAGCTGTGCAGGGGGAGACCCGATCGAATATCCATCCGGGGGTGCCCCTCTGCATTGTTGGCCCGTTATGAGTGGTGCCAATTAGTCCAATAAAAATATGTTTGATGATACAAATATGGTTTTCTGGAAAATTTCCTCCTTCAGTCCCTCCTCTCGTCCAGGGGGTGCCATTCATGGCTGACCCCCCATGGACGACCTTCAGAGGAACAGTGATTTGTACAGCTGTTGTCCTTGCCGTTGTTCCTCCTCTTCTGGGTCGTTGTTAAGTTCTTGCATCTGGATACTGGCAGTGGGTAGCATTCTTGATGTAATATTTGCACATATCACTTTAATACAGGTTAGGCCAAGGCAGAGTGTGAACAGGATGGCTACTACTAGGATTAATCCCTTCATAATATATGCTCCCCAAACTGTGTTAAACAGCCATCCTAACCACCCATCAGTCCCTGTTAACCCCTGTTCAAAGTTATCCAATTGCTTTTGTATCCCGGACATGGCTGCTGTTATGTTTAGTGTCTCGTCGTGTACGTATGTGATGCATTTTTCCTTGATGATGGTGCATACCCCTCCTTGTCTGGCTAGCTGATAGTCCACCGCATATCTCGTTTGTTGTGTGTATAGTCTGAGTTCTGCGAGTTCTTGGTCAATTGCGCCTAATGCTTGTAGGGTGTTGTTTCCTAAAATGGTCAGTCCACATATGAAGAAGTTCCTATTACTGGCACTGATCACCCCTGCGGCGCCTCCCAGGGATAGTGTCCCCAGAAATCCATATCCTAAAGAAGACCCTAGTGTGACAGGGGCCTGCCAGTCGGAGCAAAATTCTGCGCTGATGGCCCTGGTCACTATGCGTTTCTGGACATGCCCTTCACTTGGGCATGGAACCGTGAGAGGTCTGATTGTCCCTACGGAAAAGAACCTTGGAGGCCTGTCTGTGGCCGTCATATATACATTTTTAAATAAAAACACGTACCCGTCTTTAACCCGATGACATGCATTACCCCGGGGTCGTTTGACCGCATGGCCCCATCTTGTGGAACCTTCCCTCCCCCTGGACTGTCCACTTGATTGTACCTCTTGGTGAGAATCAAATGGATATGTCCCTGAGGCTGAGCTTACGTGGGTGCTGTTGCACTTGCCACACATAAGCTGCCTACCCGCGGTGACTGCAATGCATTTTTGTTGCTTGCAGTCACAAGTGAAGTGTCCTTCCCGGACCGGGCACTCCTGGAGAGCACAATGTGCCTCAGCGCATGAATCATTTTTAGGGACAAAGGCATGCACGCACCCCCATCCCTCTCCCTTAAAACATTGTGGGTAGTTCCCATGTGTCTCCTCCGGTTGGGGTCCCGTCCCCCTTAGAATTCCCGGCTCAGTGAGCTCTACACACCTTCCTTGTATCCCTTGCTTAAAGTACCCAATATGTTCTTTGCAGGGTGCCCCCGATGTGTCAATAGTGAATAACTCTTGTGGGAGCCACCCTGGTGTTGCGATGAATAGGGAGTTTACTGATCGCGCTGAGGGGTAACAAGCGGTCCTATTCCCATAGATCTGGATGTGTGTTCTCAGGAATAGGTTTCCTTCCATGATTGGTGGTTCTGCTCCCCTAACCCTCGTATGCTGGAGTGTATTTACAATGGTCAGGGTTATTATCAGATATGTCCCTGTTCCCATATCGCTCTCTTTTTTTTTCAACAGTATTTTACAATTACAGTATATACAAAAAATAAACAGGCAATCAAATTAAAAGTAGTTGGTTCCGACGTCTTGATAGTAGATCTGGTCCTGGTTCCTGTGGAAGTTGAATGAGCAAAACGGTATTTTTTAGTTCATTTGTCCTCATATAGTTTTAATTGGGTCCAGTGTTTCCAGACCCCCTGTCCCCTTATATCTATACAGGCACAGGTATCTCCGCTAATAATGACCTCGTAAGGTCCGTGCCATCTTGGGGCAAATCCTGGTTTTGCAGGAAGCACTTTTGTTAATACCCGGCTCCCGGCTTTTGGGACTTCTGGTAATATTTCTGAGTCCCCCTCTGCGTCGACCTGTGCCTGATTAGAAATTACGGACCGGCGCATCCCCTTCAATTGGGTGCTAAGGTCTCGGATGTATTGTCGGATCCTATCTTTTATCGGACCCACATCTGTCCAGCCTGTAATAATGTTTTCGGGTAAGTGCATTGCTCGCCCGGTCATCAGCTCGTATGGAGTCAAGCCGGTAGTTCGATTTGTGGTCGCCCTAAGCCTCATCAGAACTGCAGGTAGGACTTCTGTCCAATTTCTACCTGAGGATTGCATTGCCTTTGCCATTGTTGTTTTTAGAGTCCGATTCATCCTCTCCACCATCCCGGAACTTTGTGGGTGATAGGGGATGTGAAATTTTTGTTTTATTCCTAATAGTTGGCAAATGTTTTTCAGAACCTTTCCTGTGAAGTGTGTTCCCTGGTCCGAATCAACTTGAATTGGCATCCCCCATCCATAGCAAGCTTAGTGTGAATTAAATAACACTTTGTACTGGCCTTTTTTGGCTGCAATTGGACATCCATTCATTTGTCTGTAATCTTATCAAAAGACATCGCTTTCCCCATTAAAATCACATGCCATACAGTTCCGATCTTTATATGAGTACTCTTACACTATCTCTAATTTGATCATCTGTTTGCGTGCAAGCGCTACACCACAGTACTTCACAAAATAATTATGTCTTTATCAATGCCCAATATAGTATATGAATATATCATACAAAGTTGGTTAAGGCTTTTCAGGATTTGATGTTATTCTTGTGTCTTTATGGCAGTGCTATACTGTATAATAAAAATAATCAAGCGGCAGTTGTATCATACCACTTTACACATCGTACCCGTGATATCCAAACCCTTTTAATTTAAGCCGTTTCTTTTTTTAAACTGAGCTCCAGATCGAAACCCCCGCACTCTAGGAAAAGTAACAGGCGCCGAATCAAAATCAAAGCAGGTACAATACATACCAGTTATTTGATTAGGAACATTTTGGTTTCTTAACTGGCTAGGTTTTAAGCTTTGCAGTGCTTTTATATTTGGCAAACCTTGAACCTTGATGGCTCATGAAATTCCGACGGCAGTACATAATTTTAACTAGTTCAGAATACTAAACTATCTGACGTTCGCAAATCGCGATATTCTGCGATTAATACTGTATTTCACTGACTTGATACACTTTAAACTGATTCATAGACCTCAGTCTTTTGTTCCTGCTTTTCTACCTTTCCACAAAATAACTTATTTTCTTCTCTTAACTCCTCGACTAACTCTTATAATTTCTACTTCAAGACAAAGGAAAGAGCACATGCTTCCTTCCAAGGTTTAAATCCTTTCTTAACATTAAAACAAACAACAACAAAGCATCCACGCAACCACTTTGTTTAAACACACACAGACACACACATGGAAGCTTCCAAAAGTCATTCCACAGTACATCCTTTTTCATTCAAACTTATCATTTCAGACTGGGATGAGTGTAAAACATTCAAAGAGAATACTGAACATTGATTAAGACAATCGCTTTTATTCTTCTTTCTTCCAAACTGTAATTGACTCAAAGCAGAAGTAAATTCAAGAAATCCTATCACTTGAATCTTTACAGTTTTAACACTCTCCCAGCCCCCCTGAGGCTAAACCAAGGTGCAATGTACTGCACCCACTGCCTGTAGCAAACATTCCACAGGAACAAAGAGCTCCCTGCTCTCAATCTAATTACAACAACAACCACCTACATTCGACAAGCTACCAGATCTCACAAACACACTGAAATACAAAAACTAAGATCTCTCCTATCCATCTGCTGCCTTTCCCCTGGCGTAAAAGGCTTATAGGTTGCCTTTGGTTGTGCTAACGTCCCTCCTCTCGTGACTGGCGCTAGATTATAATTGTCTATGTTTTCTTTTGATGCTGGAGTGGCTGTATGTTTCTGCACTGACTCGTATGGGCGCCGAGGGTCCGTTTCCTCTGATCTCTGCGTTATCTCCGCAGTGTTGTTTCTGTATTCTAACTCCCTCACTCTCTCCTGTAATACTTTAATTTGTTCTGTCTCTTTGTGTCTCTCCTCCATGGAGGCATTTACTTCCTCAATTAGTCCAGCTAACTGGGTCACTAATATTACTCCCATTACCTTTGTTTTGTCCCGTTTAACTCCGTCTACCCACTTTCTTTGATCTTCTAAAGTTTGTGATGCGTTCCACCCGTTCCGTTTCATCTTTGCAACAATCGCTTCTCTGGCTAACAGATACTTCAAAATGAGAGCTACTGCAGTTTCTCCCTTAACAACGTGGTCTGCCATTTTTCTGTCTAGCAGTCCTGCAACCCCCGTATGCTGGCTGCTACAGTAAAAGTGCCTCAACTCCTGTCACTGATACTGCCCCAGCACCGTCTGTATTGCTGTAGGTTCTCGTAGTGAGGTTCCAGTGGGTCTCTTTCCCCTGGGCTCCCCCAACTATTCCTGACACCTCACGCTTGGACTATTTTGTGTTGTCTTATTGGGATGTGTGCTGGTTGTTTAGTGGGTTTGTCCGCCCCTGTTCCCAGCCCCTCTAAGTACAACGCCTCCCGCTCGGCCACCACCCCCACTAGCAGGGTTGATCCGTTACCCCCCAAAACCGGGTATCCTGCTATGGGCTGTGGTGTTCCCTACAGACGAACAAGGTTATCAAACTCCGCCCGGGTCCCTAATGGATCCTCCGTCGTCGTGTCTCTTGGTCAGGATGGATCGGGTCCACTTTTCCTCAACACTTACACACCTGTACTCTGTTATCAAAGCCCCTGTTATAGTTAGTAACTGTATCGACTCCGAGGTTGTTCGTCCCTTCAGAGTCAGTGTTGTTACCCGATTTACACTGTCCGTGCCTTGCACCCTGAGTGCCTGTCTCTCTTAGCGCCCGCTTCAAAACCCAACCTTAGCGTGGGAGATTTCTCCTCTTAACGTCCAGTTTAGGGTAGGGCACCTTGAGTCAAGCACTCCCTTGTCCTATTGCCTTGGCACAGACAGTGGTTTCATTTACAATCCTGGGTTAGTTACACCAATTAGTTCTGCATGCGGTACTTATCTTTATATTAGTCTTAATTCCTGTTATCAAATAGCCCAAAACCTGTTATCTTTACCTCTGGTCCTTTACTCCTATTAAAGTTAAAAGTTACTTACCTTCTTCCACGCGGTCGTTCTGACCTGTACCTCTTTAGTGCGGACTTCTGTTTCAATTTAAAAACTTAGGCAAGATTATACAGTTCTACAAGACAACAATACTTAAAACAGACAAACCCTAACCCTTAAAGGTACCTCACTTTGAACGGAGACCTGCACTCGCCTTTGACTGCTCTGGATTTGTATCAGATTCGTTTAAATTTGATTCCGACTTTCAAACTGTGGCCATCAGTCAGAAGTCAGATATCAAATCCTGCCGTGACTACGCCATTTTGTTGTAGGGAAAAATCCCTTACCAGCACAGAATCGAAGCCGAGTCGCAAATCAAGGTTCAAAGCGTGTCTTTATTGTACAATTTACTAGGATCCTAGGGAGACCCCCGTAGCCAGCTCAGAAACAGTGGCTTGGCCACGTTGATCTCAATTGGATTACATCAGCCCTGGATCTTTATAGGGCTCCAAATTTGAGCGGGAACATTTGATTATGCATCTTTTTACAATATGTATAAAGTGGTCTGTCAGTTTCAAAAGTCCCTAGGAAGTTTCATGGATTAGCATTTGTATGGTGTGTGTTCGTGTTAATGGGATTACTTGGTCCTGCCCCGGTGTCTAAATGCGTTTCCCATTATCATCTCTATGTGTCCCCTTATTTGAATTTGATCCTATTGTCCCGTGTCTGTGTTTCCTGCTTGTGAGATTGAGTGTTAATGTTATCCTGTCTTGTTGGATGTCTGGAGTACTTCATTCTAACCTTTTATTCTTATATCTTGGTTTATCAGATTTTTATGTCTGCCTTGGCCGAATTAGTAATGTTTCAGTGATAGCTTGGTTTTGATAACCCACTCTGTGTCTCGTTTCATAGGGATCTTGATCGTCCTTGACCAGTTTAAAATGCAGCTACAGGCTGTTGCTAGGCAGATTAGGGATCTCCCGCAGTTTCTGAAATTCGTGAGTCTCTCAGCTGTGCAGGGGGAGACCCGATCGAATATCCATCCGGGGGTGCCCCTCTGCATTGTTGGCCCGTTATGAGTGGTGCCAATTAGTCCAATAAAAATATGTTTGATGATACAAATATGGTTTTCTGGAAAATTTCCTCCTTCAGTATATTTTGTCTGTATAGTGTGCAAGAAACAATACTTTGATTTGATTGATTGTCACATGTATTAGTATACAGTGATAAGTATTGTTTCTTGCACGCTATATAGACAAGGCATACCATTCATGGAGAAGGAATTGAGAGCATGCAGAATGTAGTGTTACAGTCCGAGCTAGGGTGTAGAGAAAGATCAACTTAGTGTGAGGTAGGTCCATTCAAAAGTGTGATGGCAGCAGGGAAGAAGCTGTTCTTGAGTTGGTTGGTATGTGACCTCAGACTTTTGTATCTTTTTCCCGACAGAAGAAGGTGGAAGAGAGTATGCCTGGGATGCATGGAATCCTTAATTATGCTAGCTGCTTTTCCGAGGCAGCAGGAAGTGTAGGCAGAGTCAATGGATGGGAGGCTGGTTGGAGTGATGGACTGGGCTTCAATCACAACCCATTGTAGTTTCTTGTGGTCTTGGGCAGAGCAGGAACCATATCAAGCTGTGATACAACCAGAAAGAATGCTTTCTATGGTGTACCTGTAAAAGTTGGTGAGTGTCGTAGTGGACATGCCAAATTTCCTTTAGTCTTCTGAGAAAGTAGAGGCATTAGTGGTCTCTCTTAACTATAGTGTTGGCATGGGGGGACCAGGACAGATTGTTGGTGATCTGGACATCTAAAAGCTTGAAGCTCTCGACCATTTCTACTTTGTCCCCCCTACACTTGCTGAAGTTGATGACAATCTCCTTTGTTTTGTTGACATTGAGGGAGAGATTATTCTCCATCTCATTCCTGTACCCCAATATATGTGACAAATCAAATAAAGTTATTATATCATAAGACATTATATTATAAGAGAGAATTGAGACATAGTTAAGGCCCAGAGAATGATGAATCATTAAAGCTCGTTGAAGGGAAATATGGAAAAACTGCCAAAGTAGAGCAGGTCCTAATGGCCGCGATGACTGTTGAGGGAAAATGGCAGATCACCCTGCTAGTCAGATATATTTGGGGTGGGGGACTCCATTCCAGTACCATTTCATCCATCACTATATTGTGGATAAAGGCTGTTAACTGTGGATAGCATATTAAATCAATAAAGTAATTGTCAGAACCAAGTTTTATGTTAAAGGTCTTGAATTGTTCTTCGTGGTTTTATTTCATAACAGGAAATCTTCAGTCAGACCAGGTATATTGTATTAATAAATGCAGTATATATTGACGGCACGGTGGCACAGTAGTTCGCACTGTTGCCTCACAGCGCCAGGGACTTGGGTTTGATTCCTGGCTTGGGTCACTGTCTGTGTGGAGTTTGCACGTTCTCCCCGTGTCTACATGGGTTTCCTCCGGGTGCCCTGGTTTCCTCCCACAGTCTAAAAGACGTGCTGGTTAGGTGCATTGGCCACACTAAATTCTCCCTCCGTGTACCCGAATAGGCGCTGGAGTGTGGTGACTAGGGGATTTTCATAGTAACTTCATTGCAGTTTTAATGTAAGCCTACTTGTGACACTAATAAATAAACTTTTTAAACATTACAGAACATGTTTCAGCATTTTCATGACCTGTTGCTATCTTGTAATACTGGCATGGACTGGCTGGAATGACTGGTACTTATATACCCAATGCAATCCTGCTTGCGTCATTACAAACCTTCAGATGTATTTTATCTACTTGGAATTAGAGATCCATGAAATCGCATTTAACATTGTAATACTCTTTGGCTTTGATTTCTAGTTGAACATGTACACACACGCTACAGTAAAAATGGCCTTTGTTATTATTTTGTATACAGAAAGTGCGTTTTGCTGCATAGTAATTAATCTTTTTGTGGCTTTGTGTTTATTTTAGATGGCGAGGGTCAGAAGGTCATCCACCAAAACGTAAGTGCTGACTTTGCTTTCACAGTTCACTTAATATTCATTTGTAGCAAGACTTAAGACTAGCTCCATTTACTAGCTCTGATGAAGAAGGGTCATCCTGACTCAAAACGTTGGCTACATTCTCTCTCCACAGATGCTGTCAGACCAGCTGAGTTTCTCCAGCATTTTCTGTTTTTGTTTCAGATTCCAGCATCCATAGTACTTTGCCTTTATCCATTTACAGAATCACAGAATACTATGGTGCAGAAGAGGCCCTTCGGCCCATCGAGTCTGCACTGATGCATGAATTGCCCTGACTTGTGCACCTAATCCCAGCACTTGGCCCATAGCCTTGAATGTTATGGTGTGCCAAGTACTCATCCAGGTACTTTTTAAAGGATGTGAGGCATCCCGCCTCCACCACCCTCCCAGGCAGTGCATTCCAGATCGTCACCATCCTCTGAGTAAAAGGGTAGTATCGGTTTGACTTGCTTCTAAAGGAGGATGGAAAAAATCTCAATTTGGAGACTTTTTCTTAAACCCCTCAATTCTTTTTGGATTTTTTCTAACTTGACAGAAAAACACACAATTTGTGGCTATTACTGTGGCAAGATATCATGATGTGGAGATGCCGGTGTTGGACTGGGGTAAGCACAGTAAGAAGTCTCACAACACCAGGTTAAAGTCCAACAGGTTTATTTGGTAGCAAATACCATAAGCTTTCGGAGCACAGCTCCTTCGTCAGATGGAGTGGATATCTGCTCTCAAACAGTGCAAACAGACACAGAAATCAAATTACAGAATACTGATTAGAATGCAAATCTCTACAGCCAGCCAGGTCTTAAATGTACAGACAATGTGGGTGGAGGGAGCATTCAACACAGGTTAAAGAGATGTGTATTGTCTCCAGACAGAACAGCTAGTGAAATTCTGCAAGTCCAGGAGGCAAGCTGTGGGGGTTACTGATAATGTGACATAAATCCAACATCCCGGTTTAGGCCGTCCTCATGTGTGCGGAACTTGGCCATCAGTTTCTGCTCAGCGACTCTGCGCTGTCGTGTGTCGTGAAGGCCGTCTTGGAGAGCGCTTACCTGAAGATCCAAGGCTGAATGCCCGTGACTGCTGAAGTGCTCCCCCACAGGATATCCCCCCCAAGATATCATGGCAGGATACTTGCACCAACTATCGTTATGACAATATTGTTTCAAACTTTACTCTATTTTGAAGTAGCTGACATCTGAATTAAGAAGGATTGCTTTTGTTAAATTATGTTTTCATAATAGATTTAAAAGACAGTGTCATGATCATGTAAAAGGTGATTCCGCAAAGTGGGGTCTGTGAGCTAAGAATTTGTGTTTTGTTTCGCCCCTTTTTTTCATTTATGAGTGATTCAGTTTTCGGATAACCAGCAGCAAAGCTTTGGTGTTAACACAAAATAAAGGTTAGTTTATGAAAAAAAAATTGGGATAGGCAATAAGTATAAAAAATTACTAAATGAAAATACAGTCACTAACTAATTACATGCAAAGATTAAATGCAGATGAGAATAATAGATACTTAGCAAGATGAAAGTCA